>NC_090728.1:13018532-13038532 GCF_036898095.1 Palaemon carinicauda
GGACTGCGTCGGATCACAAGGAAAGGGCCCTTGTAAGGGGGCGTTAGCGGTGGCTTGCTAGTGTCGTTGCGTAGGAAGACGTGCGTTGCAGAGTGCAAGTCTGTCAGCATGTGATGCTTTGCTGGGGGCTTGTTAGTCTGGTGGCTTGGAGTAAATTTTCCCACGACTTGACGTATGCGCTGGAGATCATCGGAGGAGGTTGTAGAAGGAAAAAATACATCAGGGACGACCAACGGGTCGCCATAAACCATTTCAGCTGCCGAGATGTCAAGGGCGTCTTTAGGAGTGCTCCTTAGTCCTAGGAGGACCCAGGGAAGCCGAGTAAACCAGGTGGAGTCCTTGAAGCGGGACACCGAAGCTGCTTTGAGGATCCGAGGAAAACGTTCAACCATTCTATCCGCAGTGGGGTTTTAGGCAGTTTTCTGATGTAGGGTGATCCCAAGGAGATTCGCTAATGATGTCCACAATTGAGAGGTGAAAGTGGTACCCCTGTCAGAAGTAATATGCTCAGGGATACCAAATCTTGCAATCCATCCTGAGAGTAAGGCAGACGTACATGAGGTGGACGTTACATTTTCCATGGGAATGGCTTCAGGCCGAGTGGAGCGATCGATTTCGGTAAACAGGTAACCATGTCCTTGCGGTGTGGGCAAAATGACGCTGAGGTTGAGGAAAGGTGCCTACTCCTGAATCCGTGTGTCAATGTACATTGGTAGTTTCGCAGAAGTACAGGCGCGGACCCAAACCATAGCATCCTTAGAAATGCCGTGCCAAATGAACTTTGTCTTCAGCAACTGTGCAGTAGAACGGCACGGGGGATGTAAAAGGCTGTGAATTAAATCAAACACCTGTCAGTGCATGGGAGCAGAAATCCAAGGTTGAGTTCAGCCAGTACTGACATCACAGAGGAGAGTGGTGTTAGAGTCGTCGAGGAGGATGTCATCCCAACAGAGGGATGTGCAGGCTGTCCTACGTGCTTGATAATCTGGATCTTGCCGTTGGGCTTCAGCCAAGGCATTGTAATCCAATCCCAGTTGAATGGCCGCAAACGTGTTTCTTGATAGGGCATCGGCAACAGGATTCATTTTCCCAGGGAGGTGTTGAAGGGTGCAATTTTATTCAGCCATGGCGTAGAGATATCGGCGTTGACGTGCGGACCAGGTGTCAGACTGTCGAGTGAAGGCGTGCACCAGAGGCATGTGGTCTGTGCGAATGATGAAGGGCATACCTTTTAAGAAAAGGCGAAAGTGACGGACAACCAAGTGCACTGCCAGCAATTTGCAATTGAAGGTAGAATAACCTGATTCTGCCTTGGACGGTTTTCTGCTGAAGAAGGCCAATGGGCGGGGTGAGACGTTGACCACCTGTTCGAGTACTGCACCAATAGCGACATTGCTGGCATCGCTGGAGAGAAGTAGAGGGGCATAAGGGATAGGAAAAGTTAGAGCTACAGCGATTGATAGGGCCTTCTTTGCGTTGCAGAAGACCGCTTCTTGAAGGGGACCCCGCTTCAGGTCTTTTGGCTTGCCCTTGAGGGAGGCGTAGAGGGGAGCAAGAGTGCTGGCAATGGCTGGCAGAAAACGGTGATAATAGTTGATCATGCCAAAGAATTCCTTCAGAGCTTTGACGGTCGAGGGCGTGGGGAAGTTCTGAACGGCTGTTACCTTCTCAGGGAGGGGATACACTCCTTCAGGATTGTTGCAGTGCCCTAAGAACGACACTTCGGTGGTGCCAAAGGTACACTTGTCATACCGGACTACAAGGCCGTTTTGTTGCAGGCAGTTGAGCATGATGTGCAGGTGACAGAGGTGTTCCTCTTTTGAGGATGAGAACACAAGTATGTCGTCCACATAACATACACAGAAGGGGAGGTCCCCTAAGATGCCATCCATGAGACGTTGAAACGTTGCCCCAGCATTACGAAGGCCAAAACAGGAGTAATTGAAGGTGTATGTACCAAATGGAGTGGTGATGGCAGTGTTGGGGATATCTTCTGGGTTCATAGGCACCTGATGATACCCCTTCAGGAGGTCGAGTGTGGAGAAAACCTTCGCTTTGTGCAGGTAGGAGGTCACGTCAGCGATGTTTGGGAGGGGGTAGTGATCCGGTTCTGTTTGCATGTTCAGTCGCCCGTAATCCCCGCATGGACGGAGGGCCCTGTCTTTCTTCAGAACGATGTGTAAGGGTGACGACCATGAGCTGGAGGCTTTTTGGCAAAGGCCCATTTCCTCCATTTCGGCGAACAACTGTTTGACGCTGCCAATAGTTCCGGTGCCAGACATCTGAGTTTTGCGAAGACTGGGGGTCCCGTCGTCTTAATATGGTGATAAATACCGTCCTTGGCAGGAGCCGTGGGCGTTTGGCGAAGTTCTGAACGGAAAGCTTCCGGGTACGACGTGAGGAGGTGGGCATAGGCATCTGTGGGTGCGCTGATGTGGAGAGCTAGGTTGGAGGGGCCGGGTTGAAGAGGTGTCGACAAGTACGAGTCTGCGTTGACCAATCGTCGGTGGGCAATATCGACCAGGAGGTGGAAATGAGAGAAGAAATCCACGCCGAACATTGGCAATATGACGTCAGCAACGAGAAACATCTACTTGAATTTACCGTTTCCAAACGATAATGTGAGGTTCTCGTAACCGTAGGTGGGTATCTCAGATCCGTTGGCAGCTAGCAGGCAGACGTCGGCAGACGTAGACAGACTACGTCGTGTCCTGAAGAGTTCCCTAGGCAAAAGAGAACAACAAGCACCCGTGTTTACCAAAAATCGCACGTCCGTTCCTGCATCATGTAAATAGAAAAGATTAGGAACACGGGAAGCCACTGATACGAGTGATGGCCTACTTGCAGGTTTTTTTGGCCACTGACAATCCTTGGCACATTTCTTCATGGCTGCCCCGAATCTATAGTGGTATTAGCAAAACTGCGGCCGATGGGCGGTAGTGAATGGCTGTAGAAGTCGTTGGTTGGAGTGTGAGCGAGTGGTGGGTGATGGGTGGCTTTGTCGCTGCTCCGACTCGTCACGTGGTAGGCGTGTATGTCCTATGGCATTCACGTCAGCTTCAATTGACATTGAATAGGCATCCTCTTTGTCATGAGTGGAGGCGTTGATGAAGGTCTTGATTGGCGTGAACTGTCTGTCCATAAAGGCATTGGCTTTGGTCATCAAGTCTTTTATTGGTCAACTATCGACATCGGGTATAGCAGCACGTACGGGTTAGGGTAAACGGCGTATCCAAAGGGCACGAAGTAGGTTCACCTCATGAGGAGAGGCGTCCGTGGCCGGTTGCAGGCGAACGATACTGGTCATTTCCCTGAGGTCGAGCGAAGGCCTTTGGTCACCCAATGGTTTTTGAAAGAGCTGAAAAAGCTTTGCTATACCGGCGGTTGGTGACTGTGAGTATTGCTGCAGAAGGTGTGTTTTGAGGGTGTCATACGCTATTGGGGTGTCTCCTTGTTCACAAAACCAGTCGGATACTTCGGGGAAGGTGTCCTCGGGTATCGCCGCGAGAACATAATCCGCTTTGGTAGTTGAGCAAGTCACGCCCATGATGCGGAAGTGGACTTCTGCGCGCTGAAACCAAGCAAACACCTCTCCGCTGGCGAACGACGAAAGTTTCAATGGGGCGGCGCCAACTTCCGTGGAGTCCGCCATAGTACCAATGATGGAGGGGCAAGGACGGTGGGTGGGTGGAAGGCGGGAGGAACAAGTCAACTTCCGGGGTCACCAATGTGACGAGCAAGGAGAAGGTTGTGACTCAAAGCCAAGGTGAAAGCAACTGCGTAACTTTATTACAGAACATTCGCTTTTATATACATAAACTCCTGGCAAAAAGGGCATAAAAGACATAACAGGCAATTTGATGTTCAACCGACTCCCCACCGGATAACAATTAACAGTGAGAAAAACAGACATGTTATTTCAGGTCCTTATCAGTGCGAGGGGAGAGCGAAGATACAAGCATAATATATACACAAAATGAAATGTCGTTACTATGTACGATCGTGTGACACATGGTTGGTACAGAACAATCAAAATAAAACATTTCAAGAACAGTAACAACATTATATTAGATATTTCATTTATAATCTAAACAATATATACTTATTTAAAGAAAAAAATAAGACAAAGAGAAACAAGGTAGAATAGTGAACCCGAGTGTACCTACAAGCAAGAGAACTCTACCCTAAGACTGTGGAAGGCCATGCTATGAAGGATTTGGCACTACACAGTAATAGAGTACAATAGTTTGATTTTGGAGTATCATTTGCCTGGAATAGCTGTTATATAACAAAAGAGTCTCTTTTACCCTTAGAAAGAAGAAAGTAACCACAGAACAATCACATTGCAGTAGTTAACCTCTTAAATGAAAAAAAAATGTTCGTTTATCTTATTGCTGCCAGGTGTATGAAGAGGAAAATTTGTGAAGAATAAGCCAAGTATTTGGTATATGTGTAGGCAAAGGAAGAAAGATTAAGCTGTAACCAGAGTGAGGGTTTGAATTTAGTAATGCCAGGCCAGTCAAAGGATCTAATAAATCTCTAGCAGCAGTATGTCAACAGGTGGCTGGTGTCCTGGCCAACCAACTTCATTCTGTATATATATATATATATATATATATATATATATATATATATATATATATATATATATATATATATATATATATATATATATATATATTGAATAACTCTATGCTTAAATATTTTCATGAGTTGTTATCAAATTAATCCTACCCATTCAATAAAAACACTTTCATAAAGAAACGCTCTATAAGGATAACCACCATGCGTCTGTCTCAGAGAAATCTTATCATGCTCAGCAAGGCACCATAAGAGCTCATGCCCTCCACGTCCACAACAACACCATTAAATGTTAGAAGACATTCAACAACACCAAGATCATCGGCTGTGCTCCAAACCGCAGGAGACTTCGAATACTTGACCCTCTCTTCATACAATGATAAAATCGTCACTTAATACTATCCGGGAAATGTTCCTTCTTGCCTCCTGTCGCTGGAACAACATACTGAGGAGTAACCCCATCAACCACTATCTCCCTCTCTCACTAAGACAGCTCTGATCAACGACCAGGTACCCCCTCACCTAGTCCTTCCACCAATCAGAGCCTAGCCGGCAAAGAACAAGATGGCGACTCATCACCCACAAGTAAGCAAAGACTGTAAAGGGAAGACAGGAAAGACTACTATAAAAATACCTGCGCCTAAGCAGCACCATCTATTGCCAACGTGCCCTACCAATTAGCTAAGAAAATCTACGGGATTTTGATACTTCGTAAGGTTTATATGTTGCTATGATAGGCATATAATAATTTAAATAACCTATTATTATTCATCTATTGATATTCTATAGATATATATATATATATATATATATATATATATATATATATATATATATATATATATATATATATATATATATATATATATATATATATATATATATATAAAATTATAATAATCATTAGAATAATTGTATTCCTCTTCATACGCATATTGCTTGTTCATTTACAAAATGCAAGTTAAGATTAGGCTGTGTATTTCTTGTATATATAATATTACAAATATATCTTACAAAATATTTTAAAGACACTCATCTAGGAGGGCAGAAGATTAGTGCTGGGAGGACTAATATTTTATCACATAGAGATATGGTCAGATATAGATGCTCTTATATTTTTCGGGCTTTCGTGTGTTTTTTTGTGTCTAGAGGTACGAGTTTGCCTTACATTAGTAAAATATGGGCCTTTCGAAGTGGTCTGAACATCAATTAGGTTCTGTTTCATTGTATAATCTCGGACTATGATAAATTACACATTCTTCAAGTAATAATCATATATACATTCAATATAGGACATTTTACCCAAAAACCGATAAATCGGTTGGAACTTTTGACCAGGGAAACGTCTGTCTATATCCGAACATAACTTGACAACAAAACGTTTACCCGATTGAGCGGTTTAAAGAATTGATATAAAAATTTTAACCGGGTGTCGCCGGTCGCTTGCTTTTGACATTACCCATAGTCATGGCGAGGAGTAGCAGATTTACTTTGAGAGAGAGAAATGTATCATATTATCGGTACTTAATCAAATTTTTTATCAGTTTATTTTGATCAGTCAGTTTTTATTAGTCAATAGTCAATACTCATAGGACTTGAGGTGTTAGGATAGAGGAGGCATGATATCCGAGGTAAGAGGTAAAACCTACAAGGTAAAGGGTAAGGAGTAAGAGGTAAAAGGTAAGAGGTAAAAGGTAAGAGGTAAAAGGTAAGAGGTAAAACTTACAAGGTAAAAGGTGAGAGGTAAGAATAAGAGGTACGAGGTAACAGGTACGAGGTAACAGGTACGAGGTAAAAGGTACGAGGTAAGAATAAGAGATAAGACGTTAGACGTAGGATGTAAGAGATTGGATCATAAGATGTTAGAGGTAGGATGTAAGAGTTTGGAGGTAATATTAAAGAGGAAGAAGGTAAAATGAAAGAGCTAACGGGTACGAGGTGGAGGTAAACGGTATCTAGGTAAGATGTAGGAGGTAAGAAGTTAGAGTTAAACGTTAACAGGTAGGATGTAAGATGTAAGACTAAAAGGTAAGGTGTACGAGGTAGGGAGTACGGGTTAATTAGAGTTAAAATGTATGAGGTAAAAGTTAAGAGGTAGGATGTTATAGAAGAGGTTCGTTAAAGGAGGGAAAAGATGGTGAATTAGAACTAAAAGGCAGGATGAAAAGTGCAAAAGAATGTAGTAAGATTTAAGAGTGGGAAGAATAAACATTAAACAATGTAGGAAAGTAGGAGGAGGTAAAACATATTAAAGGTTGGCGTGTATGCTATTTTATTATTTAACGTTATAGTTGTAGGTACGTTACCCAGAATTTTTTTGTTTTATGACTATGGGTAATGTCAAAAGCAAGCGACCGGCTACACCCGGTTAAAATTTTTATATCAATTCTTTAAACCGCTCAATCGGGTAAACGTTTTGTTGTCAAGTTATGTTCGGATATAGACAGACGTTTCCCCGGTCAAAAGCTCCAACCGATTTATCGGTTTTTGGGTAAAATATCACTCTTTTTTTACGCAAGCGTATTGATTAAATAATTTAGAACTAAATGAGACAATGACTCTATATCGAACACATGAAAGTTGACGTAATTTTTGCTATTTTTTGGCATATTTCTGACGTCATATTTCACGAACCTTATAAGATAGGGACTTGAAACTTTTAGGATCGTCTAGTTAAATTGAATAGAACTAAATCCTAGAGTTTCAAGCTTATACTATGTCCGGAAAGCACTTTTCTGAAAACCCGGTATTTCTGGTTTACGTAATCGTATATAACAGCACTGGCAGCATTTTTGCTTGTTTTACAATCTCAACATGCAAAATTTTAGTTTTTGAGCTAGAAACTTGAAATTTTCAAGTTCACCTAGGCACCACTAGAGGACAATAATAGCCAAATTTCGTGCCCCAATTCTATCGGGAAGAAGGTTTTTGACCCTGCTATTTCCTCTCTTATCTTATCATGTTAAACACTATGTACACTCATTATTAAGGCGATAACACTACATACAATAAACCTAGGATCCTTTACGTTATAAAGGGCTTTATCTAACCCTATTATTTTTATTTTAAGAGTGTTGGGACAAAAAAAAGGTGTTTTTTCTCCCCGGTCGCGCTTTGCTTAAAGATGTCAAATTGGTACCTTTTGAAACTTTAGTACGTGACTACAGCCTTCGTGACCACCGCAAAACATTCCCACGTAGCCTAATACACAATTTAAAACATAATCTACAAAACCTGAGGCCGAACAGCTATCTAGCTCATTCAGAAGCTAAGATTATAGAGTTGAAACTTTGCTAAAAAGCATCTATCAATGACTATATCGAACACATGAAAGTTGACGTCATTTTTGCTATTTTTTTGCATATTTCTGACGTCATATTTCACGAACCTTATAAGATAGGGACTTGAAACTTTTAGGATCGTCTAGTTAAATTGAATAGAACTAAATCCTAGAGTTTCAAGCTTATACTATGTCCGGAAAGCACTTTTCTGAAAACCCGGTATTTCTGGTTTACGTAATCGTATATAACAGCACTGGCAGCATTTTTGCTTGTCCCCGGTCGCGCTTGCCAGCGCTGTGATTACATGAACTCTGCATCGATAAATGAGAGGCAAAAAATCCTTGATGGGCAATATATTCAACATATGCTTCTTATTTTACATATGGCGACGGCACTGCTATAATTGTTTTAAAGACTTGAGTTTGCGTCCCCAGATTGTTAGATCCCAAAATTCCCAGAGAAGGATGGAAATGTAACATAATCATGAGCTCAAAAATCGAATAGAAAAACCATGAGTACAACTTTATTTCAAATGTTAAATTCTGTTTTGCTCATCGTGTAGCATATATATGTATCATGCCTGATAAAAAGGTCTAATTTTGATTCACATATCAAGTCTCAAAGCAACAGTTTAATAGCAATTCTATTACTAACAGTTCTCTAGTAAGTAATTATTATAAGAAACCCGGTCACACAGTGTCTGAAAGGTTTGAGTTGAAAAAGAAAGAAGCTAAAACTATGGCTCTTGTAACTCCACCAAAGCCTTGTTACAGTGGTCTATCAGTAGACGTTAACACTGTAAATGACCAATTTTTTTACAGTAAGCCTGTTAATTCCAGTGTTTTCTCCAGACCTATTGATAAGGTTTTCCAGCGTTAAACTACCAAGGGTTTTGTTGCTGTTGATGGTGGTTCACTGCACCCTGTTTGTATCATGCATGATGCTGGTTGTGCCCAGTCATTTGTTTTTTGGAAAGCGTGCTCCCATTCGTGGGATTAGTGGATATCTTAGCGTTCGGTATAGATCTTCATTGTAACTGGTTATTAGGGCCAGTTGTTGTTGGTGTGGCTTCTGAGTTGCTTATCTATGGTTTTCAATTTTGCTTGGTAATGACTTGGTACATGACAATGTTGATGCCTGATCTAAGATGGTTAACGAGACAGACCTTGATCAGGTGTTGGAGGTTCTCAGTCCTGATTTGTCTACTGTGGTTTTTTTCGATTGTTTAATCTTATCAGAAGACTCAGAGTTCTACCTGCATGTCTGATAATGATGTGTCGGTTTGTGATATCACCAATTTTCATTTTTTCACTGACTTGCCTCGTGAAGACTCATAATTTTGGATTACTGCTTCCACTAACAATTGTTTTATTGACTTATTGCGTAAAGATAAGTTAGTTCATGATACTTATTCAACTGTGGACTATTATTATTATTATTATTATTATTATTATTATTATTATTATTATTATTATTATTAGCCCAGCCTCAACCCTAGTTGGAAAAGCAAGATTATATAAGCCTAAGGGCACCAACATGGAAAAATAGCCCATTGAGGAAAGGAAATAGGGAAATAGATAAATGATTTAAGAAGTAATGAAGAGATGAAATAAAATATTTTAAAAACATTAACAATATTAAAACAGATATTTCATATATAAACTATAAAAGGACTTATGTAAGCCTGTTCAACATAAAAACCTTTGCTGCGAGTTTGAACTTTTGAAGTTCTACTGATTCAAATACCTGATTAGGAAGATCATTCCACAACTTGTCACAGCTGGAATAAAACTTCTAGAGTACTCTGTATTATTTAGCTTCATGATGGAGAAGGACTGACTATTAGAATTAACTGCATACCTAGTATTATAAACAGGATGGAACTGTCCGGGAAGATCTGAATGTAAAGGATGGTCAAAATTATCAAAAAAAAGTATTATGCATCATACATAATGAACTAATTGAACGACGGTGCCGGAGATTAATAGATAAATCAGGAATATGAAAGTTAATAGACCGTAACTTCCATTAAGATGAAAATCAGCAGCTGGAGATCAGACAGGGAAACAATACTCGAAACAATGTAAAATGAATGAATTAAAACATTTATTCCTAATAGATTGATCACGAAAAATCTTGAAAATCTTTCTCAAAAAGCCAATATTTTGTGCAATTGAAGAAGACACTAACCTAATGTGTTTCTGAAAAGTAAATTTGCTGCCGAGAATTACATTTAGAATTTTGAAAGTCATACAAAGTAAAGAAACTTTATCAATGCTGAGATCCAGGAGTTGAAGAGCCAGTCCTTGACCTACTTATAATCATACTTTGAGTTTTGTCAGGATTGAACTTCATACCCCCTAATTTGCACCATGCAGTAATTCTAGCTAGATCTCAATTAAGGGATTCAGCAACCCCAGATCTACATTCAGGAGATAGGATTAATGCGAAGAGAGTACCATCATCTGCAAATGCAGCAAGCTTGTTTTCTGGACCAAACCACAAGTCATGTGTATATAGTATGAAAAGTAATGGGCCCAGAACACTACCCTGAGGAATACCAGATATCACATTCCTATACTCACTATAGAGCCCATCAACAACTCTCGGCGATCTATTACTCAAAAATCCAATAATGTTGCTAAGAAACGACCCACCCACTCCCAACTGTTAAAATTTGAAAACAAGGGGATCATGATTAACACAAACAAAGGCAGCACTAAAATCAAGGCCAATCATACGAACTTCCTGACCACAATCAAGGGTTTTCTGTACAGCATTCAATATTGAAAGATGGGCATCACATGCTCCAAGGCCTTTACGAAAACCAAATTGCAATCTACGGAACAGATGATTACCTTTAGCAAACATTTTAAGACGTTTTTTCAAAAGACGTTTAAAACCTTTAGATGATATGGGAATTATGAAATTGGGCGGTAATCAGTTGGTCTTAAGCTACGAACACATTCACATAGTCGAGTAACATTACAAATTCTTCAATATGTGCTAAAAGTGCTAAAAGCCCATGCCAACCTACTACCTACCTATCAGCATGTCTGGTAATGATGAGCTACTTATTGATAATGTTTCTGCTGTCAACTGTTCTACCAACCTGTCTCGAGAAGACGTTTTGGTTCGTAATGTCATTTCTTTTGACTGTTTCACTAACTTGTCTTATGAATATATGTTTATGATGATTCTCTCTTGGAAAATTCTAATAGTCTGTCCTTTAAAGGTACTTTTGTTTGTAATGATGTCTATTCCAGTGATGATATTTTATCTAAGATATTTTTGATTGACTAGTTTCAGAATGATTTATCTTATTCCAGACATATGCCAGAAATAACTGACCTTTTGCTATTCAATGATTATTGTAATCCTAATTCTGACTCAAAATTGACTGTTGTTCAGAAGTTTTCCTGAAAATCAGAATTTTATTATCAGTTGCACTCATGAATAAACTATGACTGGTTATTTTGTAGTGAGTAGGATCTTGAGATTTGATATAAGACCTTTTTATATGTATTATATGTGATTAAGTTGTATTTTGCTTGTCTTGCTAGTCAAGCTAATGTCAAATCTGATTAGTCTTATCTAAAAGCCTATCTAATGTATATTTCTGAATTTGATGTATTATTTTGTCAAGTCCTTAAAATGATGTTAAACCGAGGCCGAAAAGGGACATAGGTTAAATTTCATTTGTGAATTTTGTATCTGTTAAGAAGAAACCTTTTAGTTTTCTTTGTAATGGTCTTTATTGATAATTTTGTGAATATTTATTTTTTAGTTCACCTGGTGTTTGCAAATAGAAGTTATATTGTATTTTCATTGAAATGAAGTCTTTGTATTTGTAATCTTGTATTTTAAGATCATATTGTTCATGTTAGTGAAAATTTGTTGGTTAATGACCCCCAACTTTTCGCTAGAGAGGGGAATTTGTTGCGTACGATAAATTTGAGCATACTTCATTACAAAATTAATGATTAGAGCTTCTTTTTCTATATATGTTGATGCAAAATTAAACCATTAATTTTACTATATACTTCATTACAAAATTAATGATTAGAGCTTCTTTTTTTATATGTGTTGATGCAAAATTAAACCATTAATTTTGCTATATATATATATATATATATATATATATATATATATATATATATATATATATATATATATATATATATATATATATATATATATATATATATATATATATATTAATTTCATTTATTACTGTGTTCTGAAACGAGAGTTCTAGATATTCTTATGGCGCTAGTATCAAGTTTCAAGAGTGAGTCCCTGGCACTCCATAATGTTACGTAATTCTGATCCTGGGAGCGTCTCGTCTGTCAGGAACATTCGAGAGTTTTAGTCCCTCGTATATAAAGGACACGTAGGATACGACCAGTAGTCCATGTATTACATATTTCTAGTAGATTAGTAATTACTTAGTAATAAAAAGAGGATGATATTATAGCATCCAAACCACAGGATATAATATGCTTCAGGATTTAGATGGGAAAGGGAATGATCTAGAACATTTTAAAACAGTAGTTGAATCCTTTTATCAAATTTGCATTGCATACTTGAATCGGAGGACCCGATGGTTAAAAAACGTAGGAAAAGCAGGATGCTAAAAGTCCAAGAGCTCCAACAGAGAAGAAAATTCTCAGTGAGGAAAGTGAATAATGAAATGAATAAACTACAAGAGAAGTAACGAACAATTAAAATAAGATATATCCGGAACAGTAACGACATTATATAAATCTTTGATATATGTATTATAAAAAAAAAAAATAAGTAAACAGGGGGAAGAGAAACAAGATAGAACAGTGAACCAGCAAGCAAGGGAACTCTACCCCAAGGCAATGAAAGACCATGGTTTACAGGCTATTGCACAACTCAAGACTAGATAACAATGGTTTAATTTGGAAGTGTCCTCTAAGAAGTGCCACTTACCATAGCTAAAGAGTCTCTTCTACCCTTACTAAGAGAAAAGTATTAACTGAACAATACAGTGCAGTAGTTAACCCATTGAACGAAGAAGAATTGTTTGGTAATGTTAGTGTTGGCAGGTGTGTGGGGACAGAGGAGAATGTGGTAGAAATAAGCCAGATTATTGGGTGTATGAGTAGGCAAATGTAATATGAGCAGTAAACAGAAAGTGAAATCCAATGTACTAATGTGTTGCAGGGCAAAAGACCCAATTTCTTTCTAGCGGTACTATCTCACTTGGTGGCTGGTGCCCTGGCTAACGTACTATCTACCAAATATATACATATATTTGGGGGGGGGGAGAATAAATGAAACGTATCAGGACTCTAGATGAATAAACCGGCCAACTGCAATCTCTCTCTCTCTCTCTCTCTCTCTCTCTCTCTCTCTCTCTCTCTCTCTCTCTCTCTCTCTCTCTCTCTCTCTCTCATTTATACAGATGTCAATATTTTTCAGATCTAGAATAATTGGTAACCCTATGAATGATTTATATAGCATTTTTTATGAACTGTGCAAAAAAGTGATGGAAAGCCTAGCTTCACCTGCTGCCCAGTTTCTTATTCAATTCTAGTGTGGGGTGTTTCCAAAGAAAACATTAACATACATTCAAATAAAAAAGAACCATCGAAACCTAATAGCCCTGGAAAATATTAGATTCAACCCTGGAATGGTAAAGAGAGAAATATAGAAGCCAAACTGTTTTAGGAGCAAACTTGCAATGCCCCCAAATATGATACCAATGGCATATTTGGAAATGGAGACTTAGGGTTGTTGGAAAGGAAGGAAAAACTTTCGGCCATTCCTACGGAGATAAAATACGTTTAAAATATTAGATTATATAACATTGGTTATCAGAATAATTAGTACCAATGATGAACAGACAGTAATGTTCCTGAGGAAAAGAAACTCAATTAGTAGTTTGTTTCTGTAGCAAGGGCTAACAAATTATCTTCAATAAATCAGTGAGTTAATTATTACATATGTTCACTCTCTCTCTCTCTCTCTCTCTCTCTCTCTCTCTCTCTCTCTCTCTCTCTCTCTCTCTCTCTCTCTCTCTCTCTCTCTCTCTCTATATATATATATATATATATATACAGTATATCTTTATATATATATATATATACATATATATACATATGTATATATATATATATATGTATATATATATATATATATATATATATATATATAAACATAATTATATATATAAATATATATGTATATATATATATAAATATATATATATACATATATATATATATTTATATATATATATATATATATATATATATATATATATATATATATATATACATATATATGTGTGTGTGTGTATATACATATTTACATACATATATTTATATATACATACATATACATATATATATATATATATATATATATATATATATATATATATATATATATATATATATATATATATATATATATATATGTCTGTGGGTGTGTGTGTATGTGTGTAAATATACATATATACATATATATATATATATATATATATATATATATATATATATATATATATATATATATATATATAAATATATATATATATACTGTATATGTGTGTGTATGT
This sequence comes from Palaemon carinicauda, assembly GCF_036898095.1. Taxonomy (NCBI): domain Eukaryota; kingdom Metazoa; phylum Arthropoda; class Malacostraca; order Decapoda; family Palaemonidae; genus Palaemon; species Palaemon carinicauda. Next base: position 13,032,987 of record NC_090728.1, read on the forward strand.
GTGTGTGTATAAGAGAGAGAGAGAGAGAGAGAGAGAGAGAGAGAGAGAGAGAGAGAGAGAGAGAGAGAGAGAGAGAGAGAGAGAGAGAGAGAGAGAGAACTATTTTCTTAATGAGATACGATTATCATTTTATATACAGATTTAGTTGTCGATATTAAAAATTCCTCTTTTTTCTGAATGATTTATCAGCATTCAGGCACTGTACCACAAGCATTTTTTAGTTCTGATGGTAGGATTTATATATAATATGATATTTTCTCGTTATAGATATGGCATAAAACCATTTCAATTCTACACAGGGAAAATAGCCCAGTGAGGAAAGGAAACAAGGAAAAAATAAATATTTTAAGAGTATTAAAATAAATATCTCCTATATAAACTATAAAACACTTTAACAAAACATGAGATAGAGAAATTAGATAGAATAGCGTGCCCGATTGTACCCTCAAGCAAGAGAACTCTAACCCAAGATAGTTAAAGACCATGGTACAGAGGCTATGGCACTACCCAAGACTAGAGAACAATGGTTTGATTTTGGAGTGTCCTTCTCCTAGAATAGCTGCTTACCATAGCTAAAGAGTCTCTTCTACCCTTACCAAGAAGAAAGTAGACACTGAACAATTACAGTGCAGTAATTGACCCCTTTGGTGAAGAAGAATTGTTCGGTAATCTCAGTGTTGTCAGGTGTATGAGGACAGAGGAAAATCTGTAAAGAATATGCCAGACTATTTGGTGTATGTTTAAGCAAGGGGAAAGTGAACCGTAACCATAGAGAAGGATCCAATGTAGTACTGTTTGGCTAGTCAAAGGACCTCATAACTCTCCAGCGGTAGTATCTCAACTCATGCCATTGGACAGAAGGTGACTTTTAATTAAAATTTCATTACTTTAAGATCAAAATACTACAAAAAAGAAAACGTTTAATAAACTAATCTCTATTACATATATCTAATCGAATGTATGCGTTGTTTTCATTGTCCATCTGTCTATTGATTTGATTACCTAAGTCCTAAGATATGTTAGGGGTATTCTTATTTTCCTTATTCTATAAAAACGGAAGTCTCAAATTCTTGATGAAATAGGTCTTAGTATAATCTTTATCAACACTTTCATGGAAGTTTATATTTTCACCTTGATAGGACATACCACATCGTTTTGCATACATTCACTTTAAAGTCATTTTGTACCTTATCGTTAGTCTACCACAGCTGGCAAGCGAGAAGAATGGACAATTTCCCTCACCGTTGGTGATTTGAGAATAGCCAACATATCAGTGAAAGAGAATATCAGATTATCTTTATTACATATGATGTCTTACTCTCATTTATTTCTGCAATAACCTTGGTAGATCTACTCTTGGCAAAATAATAATAATAATAATAATAATAATAATAATCATAATAATAATAATAATAATAATAATAATAATAATAATAATAATAATAATAATAATAATAATAAAAGATATTCACGTATATATTACAAAGTATAATGCCAATATCTCTTTTCTAGGCAAACTAATATAGTTTTCCATGTCCTTGATTATCAAATTATTTTAGAACTTTTGTATTGAAGCATTGATATAAATCAAGCTGATTCATTAGAAATATTCCAAATTAATGAGAATCTTCTCTAAAATGGTTTGACCTCATGGTTTTCTTTTTGTCATGATACGCCATTTAACTCTTCACAAAAAAAAAATGGGGAATGTTTCAGAAATAAAGAGCATAAATCCCTCATCAATTAGTTTGCTGTTCTCTCTCTATCCTGTTTTCACAATATTTATTTAGACTATCCCTCATTACATTTTATCTTTTTTTTTAAGTTTGCAATCAGGATTTTTTTTTCCTATCGAGCTTTTAAAGCAGTTTCCAAGCCATATATTAAACATTTCCATCAAGTCTTCTTAATTTTATGTAACGATAATGTTCACCTAAATCTCCTTCTCGAATAAGAACTTAAAATATTATACATCCATCAAATAATCAAGCTATTCACTATACAACTGAAACATTAATTCCTGCATAAGGGAAATAAAATATCTAGATAAATAGATGAACAGGGAATTGATTGATACATGTTTTATAAAAATAGCATCAAATAAAAACAAAAAGCGAATAATAAAAATACTAAAGAAAATAATCTACTAACTTTTAACAAAGATAAACATGGATAAAAAGCGAACCATATTTTGAATTAATCTGTATACTGATCTATGTTCTAAGCCTTGTATGAAAATATGTAGAGGTATGTGTTTTATACAGTGAGATTAATGACCTTTGTAAAAGTACTCTGTTACAGGTGACATGTGTTAAGTCCGATAGGTGATGTGTTGTAAGCCTATTGGTGAGAGTATATTTCCATCACAGTAGAGATTTCCATAATATCTAAAAATTCAACATATTGATAGGGCAACATTGCTTTTACTTGTTCCAAGAGGTAAGCAGTACCATTCATGCAATCACAAGAATAAGGTACACGTCGGAAGAGTATTGAGCTGTGTAAAGTGTGTTCATGAACCTTTTTATAATATAATGAAAGAAACTCATGTTCCTATGTCTCATTATCCGTCGACATGGGAAATTTATCTTATTCAAGTGTAACCATGCCGTCAAATTTTAGGACGTGTGGATAGTATCCACGTATGTTTTTACCTGCAAAAGGATACGCAGTCAACCTCACCAACTGTCATAATTTTGTCCTCATGTCATGGCATACCATACAAGACTTATGTAGTGATCTTCATGTAAATTTCAATGGAATTACAAATTTCGAAAAGCATATAATGCATTACACTGCTCTTCACACAGTGTGAGAGGTCAAAATGGGAAGCTACGATATACGACTTTGCAACACTCCCGAACACGTATCGCACTTGAATAAAAGTCACCAGCGAGCACTTCGGTCAGTAGTCTCCTGTGAATGTAAGGTTGGCTCTGGGCATAGGTCATATAATATATATATATATATATATATATATATATATATATATATATATATATATATATATATATATATATATATATATATATATATATATATATATATGAAAAAAAACATTAAGAAATAATTAAATGTGAGACTGCCAACGCCCGTTTTAAAATTGATGTTGTGTACGGTGTTGTTTTTGTTAATGTGTCAATTGCTTTTGACCGTTTGTAATAAGAAGGTCATCCAAACCATCAAATGCTGTATCAGAAAGTGGAGAAAGAAGGAGTTAAAACTAGCCCAAAGCGGAGTTGTGTCAATTTGGTTAGCTTTTAAACCATTAAAATCAGGATTTTTCATTTTATGAGACTAACAGAAACACCTAAGCTACCTTAGCTGTATGGCAGGTCTTACACAACTACATACAGTGTATATATATATATATATATATATATATATATATATATATATATATATATATATATATATATATATATATATATATATATATATATACATACACACATACATATATATATATATATATATATATATATATATATATATGTATATATATATATATATATATATATATATATATATATATATATATATATATATATATATATATATATATATATATATATATATATATATATATGCACTCGATGGGAAAGCAGAAGTAACAGTGTAGTGGCCGCAATGTTCCGGGCTGCAATGTTTAAATATGTTTTCTTAGAAGAAAAAGAGCACTGCCAATCATAAATGTTGATGCAGTGTTTTGCTGAAGAAACTGGTTCCTACCGTTGGTTCCTAATAAAAGTTCAGAATATTAACTGCTGCAGTTAGCAAGCAGTTGAAGTACACATAGCCAGCTAAAAAAACACTGGCTTTGCTTTATGTCTAAGAATCTGCAAAGGATATATGCTAGGACAAAAATGTGGCTGTTGCCCAAAAGCAAAACTGTCTTATAACTACCAAGAGGCAGTTTTCATAAGAGGCAGCCGAAGAGTAGCCCAACGGTGTACTGAAAGAAATTGATTTTTTTTTTTTTTTTTTGGGAATGCAGCTATTGTATTGTGCATTTCATCACTAAAGAAAGAACAGAATTGATGAGTGACATTACTAATAAGTTTAGTGTTATCATAAAGTTTCCTGATCTAACACGTGTTGGGAAGCAAACTTAAAAACTAACCAAAAACCCTAACCTATGGAGGTAAGTCGGTCTTAGCTGTAGAACAGGTTGTTGAAATCCAATCATTTCTAACTTTACCAAAAAGTAAGATAACAACACTTGAAAATTTTCTTTCTGGATGAAAGATACCTACAGGAAGTATATCCAAATTTATGGAAAACACTAAGAATTTTTCTTTACATGTTTATGGCAATGATGTTTTATGTGCATATATATATATATATATATATATATATATATATATATATATATATAATATATATATATATATATATATATATATATATAGGGGTAGTAGGTTGGCCTGGGCACCAGCGGCCCGTTGAGATACTACCGCTAGAGAGTTATGGGGTCCTTTGACTGGCCAGACAGTACTACATAGCACCCTTCTCTCTGGTTACGGTTCTTTCCCTTTGCCTACACAGACACCAAATAGTCTGGACTATCCTTTACAGATTCTCCTCTGTCCTCATACACTTGACAACACTGTGATTACTAGACAATTCTTCTTCACCCAAGGGGTTAACTACTGCACTGTAATGATTTAGTGGCTACTTTCCTCTTGGTAAGGATAGAAGAGACTCTTTAGCTATGGTAAGCAGCTCTTCTAGGAAAAGGACACTCCAAAAACAAACCATTGTTCTCTAGTCTTACGTAGTGCCATAGCCTCTGTACCATGGTCTTACACTGCCTTGGGTTAGAGTTCTCTTGCTTGAGGGTACACTCGGGCACACTTTTCTATCTAGTTCCTCTTCCTCTTATTCTCTTAAAGTTTTTATTGTTTAAATAGGAAATATTTATTTGAATATTGTTACTATTCCTAATAAATTTTATTTTTCCTTATTTCCTTATTTCCTTTCCTCACTGGGCTATTTTCCCTGTTGGGGCTACTGGGCTTATAGCATCCTGCTTTTCCAACTAGGGTTGTAGCTTAGCATTTAATAATATATATATATGTATATATATATATATATATATATATATATATATATATATATATATATATATATATAATATATATATATATATATACATGTTAATTATGTGTAAAAACATGTAATGTAAGTCTATGGATGTGTCTGTATATGTATACCAGTATGTATACATGTATGTATATGTCTATGCATATATCATGCATGTGTGTGTATGAATGCCTGTCTGTGTATACGTATATATATATATATATATATATATATATATATATATATATATATATATATATATATATAGATGTGTTTTATATATACATATAGTTCTGCTTATGTATTTATATAGATAAGGCTACCGTTCTTCATATAAATAAACTCTATTGAAAGTAAAAACAAGAATTTTACCGGTCCCCCAGAAATGACCATTTTTGGCAGGTGTCTAATGAGGTTTGATCTCCACCCAGTAAACATCTGGTAAGAGCCCAGGTAGCTGG
>NC_090728.1:13045873-13050873 GCF_036898095.1 Palaemon carinicauda
TGAGGGTCCGTCGAGTTAATCCCACCCAAGCCTGATCTATGATCTTCAAGCAGTGCACTATGTTGAAGTGGCTCCTCCAAAATTCACGCAAAGTTAAGTTGGTGCTTTGCGTGACATTAAAGCACTGCTTAAATAAATGCTTGGTGTACAGCTTCTTAAAATTAGAGATGACTTGCTGGTCCTTGGGCTGGATGATAGAGGTGGTATTCGGTGGAAGATACAGCACCTTTATGAACTTAAATTCATCAAAAATATCATCTTCAAGTCGGGGGGGTGAGCGGGTGCATTGTCAAGGCATAGCAGGCACTTTAAAGGCAATTTCTGTTCATGGAGATATTCTTCACAGAAGGGCCGAAAACTTGGTTAACCCATTGCACAAAGAACTGCCTAGTGACCCAGGCCTTCGAGTTGGATCGCCAGAAAACATGAAGCTGGTCCTTATCCACGTTGTGTACCTTAAAGGCCCTAGGGTTCTCGTAATGGTAAACCAGTAAGGGCTTGACTTTAAAGTCCCCGCTAGCGTTGGCACATAGGGCAAGAGTCAACCGATCCTTCATTGGCTTATGCCCAGGCAATTTCTTCTCTTCGGCGGTGATGTAGGTTCGACTGGGCATCTTCTTCCAAAACAGCCCGGTTTCATCACAATTAAACACTTGCTGCTCTACGTAGCCTTCTTCCAACACGATCCTTTCAAAGTTTTTGACAAAGTCAGCTGCAGCCTTTGTGTCCGCACTAGCAGCCTCTCCGTGGTGAAAAACTGAATGAATCCCGGACCGTTTCTTAAATTTCTCAAACCAGCCACGAGATGCCTTGAAATCGTCTGAGGAATGTTCGGTTGAACTCTCCCCAGCATCACCCCCAGAGCTCTCCTCCCTCAAGTCCGTAAAAATGGCGTGCGCCTTCTCGCAGATGACGGTTTCGGTGATGGTGTCGCCAACAATCTCTCTGTCCTTGATCCAGACTAGCAGGAGTCATTCCATCATTTCTATGATAGGGCTACGGCATTTTGAAATAATGGTGATCCCCTTAGAAGGTTTCACTGCTTTAATAGCTTCCTTCTGTTTAAGGATTGTCGAGATCGTCGACAAATTACGGCCATACTGTTTAGCAAGTTCACTCACGCGGACGCCAGGCTCATGTTTTTCAATAATTTCCTGCTTTACGTCTAAAAAAAGCATTTCCTTCTTCCTTTTCTCACCACTACCTCTACCACTTGCAAAACTAAGCGTTTTAGGACCCATACTTTACGTAAATTACCGTAAAAGGATGCACGTAAAAAATCACGATTAAAACACAGTTAATAGCAGAACATACAGGGCACAACCGCAAGAAGCCGACGAGAACAGCGGACTGACCCAAGCCGCGCTAATTGAGGGTCCTTCCGAGGTCGAAGTGCTGCCTTCTATCGGCGGAAATAAATAACACATCAGGCGCTATGAGCACCGACTACGCGTACGAGTATTGTTTACTTCGGGTGTCGAAAAAAAAATTTGGGTGCAGAGTAGGAACGTGTTCGAAGTGTACTTCGCGTGTCGAAAAATTCGGATACAACCGGTACAACGAAAATGGCTTACTTTGTGTGTCGAAATAAAATTCGGGTGTAGAGTAAAAAATTTGCTCAAGTTTTACTTCGGATGTTGGAAAATTCGGATGTAGATACGTTCGGATGTAGAGGTTCCACTGTATATATATATATATATATATATATATATATATATATATATATATATATATATATATATATATATATATATATATATATATATATGCTAATTTAAGCACACTCTTTGTCTAACAGAATTGATCATACATCTTAGGCGTATTTGAATTTGTTTTTAAAGTTACTTATCGAGGACATTCAAAGTCTTCCAGTCTCTTAGCCCATAAAAAGAATTAAAAGAATTAGCCTTTCATAGGAGTATCAGGATGTCTAGCTAAATAACCTCATCCAAGCTTATACTTGAAAAAAAAAAAGAAAAAAAGACGTTCATTCACAGCTGATAACAATCTGCTACTGTGGATGTCGAGAATGAACTAAATTCTGAATGTAGTGAGCTGGTTCAACCCCAGAACTAGACTTATTTTCCTGCTTTTGATGATTCCCTGGAGATTTTCTTCAGACTGGGTCATTTCTGACAAAATGTCATATCCCCAAACTGATGAAGACAATGGGGCGTCATATATGTAATACGGCGCCGCATAAGAGTTGAGAGTACCGAAAAAAAAAAAAAAAAAAAAAAAAAAAAAAAACTGGTACACGTGTGAAAGGCTCCAAAAGATCTTTCAATTGATTACTACGTCCGCCTAATGCCTCTATTCTTAATTAATTTTTCACGATCAAGGATTTTAAAATTGTTCATGTTGGCAGTACCAGCGGCCCCCGCCACTTCTTTATTTCTAAATAAATTATTTCATTTTAAGATTATTTTTTTTTATTAGGACAACGTTTCGACAATTTATAGCTACTCCATAGTACATAATTATAAAACGATATACCATTATTTATAATTTTATGTTACTTAATACATCTAGATGCCAAATCTTCAAAAGGTACGAGAACAATGACATATGCTAGAATATTGCATGATTAAAGAAAGATGTGTAATCAACTAATATATAGGGATGTGTGAAATACGTGAACTTCATAGCATAGATAACTCCGGTGTGAAGGGAATATGAGACCTGACTCAATACTTGTATATTTTGTAATATGGGAACATTTCTTATTTATATGGGACAAAATTTTGGTTATGAAGTGGTTAATTGATTTAATACAATCCTCTGCAGAGCAAGAAAGTGTGAAAGTTACTGAATCATTATATTTCAATGTTAGTTATTACAATGCTTGACTCTAGAGGAAGATCTTAGTAAAAAAAAAGTAAACGAGGATACTTTGATAATAAATGAATATAGTTATTGAACCTTTTTTTGTAGATAGTTGGTTGGAAGGTATATCAAAAGGAGACGGGAAAATATAGTCATAAAGATTCAGAATATATCAGAGATTGTATCGTAGCGAAAGGTTCTGATGCTGGAAAATCTTAGGAAGTTTACAACAAATGAACGAGATAAAAAGAGATTATTTAACAAGCAGCAATTGAGTAAATTTCCAATGAAACCTGAGATATATAAAATACTGAATTTATCTACAACACTATGGTGAGGCACAACTTATCATTTTTTGATAGAAAATTTGGCACAAAAGCCTCTATTAAACTAATTTTTCCTAATTTAGTATATAAGCAACTCCAAGTATATACGATTCTGTAGGACTCATTCTTGTAATGCCTGTCATCACCGGTAACCGAGAAATAGGGAGAATAGTGAGGGATAACTAGAATCAAGGACGTTGGGGCAATGAGAATTTGATGGTTTCATTTACCTTAACGATTCCTGAAACTAAAGCAATTAAGGTAAATGGCTGTTGAAGTGGTTGTAATGATAGGAAGATTCCAAGAGAAAGTATAGGTCCACTTACTACTGAACTATCGATTTCAGCAACGACATAGTTTATCACTAGTCAAACAGTGATGGCACAAATATTTACGAATTTTATTTGAGTGGAATGAAGTTTCGAGTTCGATTTAAGACATAAGAATTTCAATATTATTTGGTAAGATATGTATTCAAAATAAAGATGATGTATGAGAAATGTGAAGGATGTTTAAATTTCCTCTTCCATACTAAGATTAATAGTTCATGTAGTTGATTATACTTTAAAGGAAAAATAAAAAAATAAATTAAAAACTGTAATATGTAGGTGGAACATTTAAAGACATTTAAAATTTTAGTGACAAACGCAAAAACTTAAAGAGAGGATGGTAGAGGAAGGAATACTGAGGCAAAGGCTATTATAAAAAGTCAACCATAGTAAAAGTTTTAGTAAAAGTATCAGAAAAGCTGCTGGCCAATGTTATGTCACCTTTATATAGAAAATGAAGACGGACGGACAAAAAGAAAGTTACAGATTAATATATTGGAACAAAACGTAAATTAAGTTAAATGTAAATGTAAATGTAAATTCTAAATTAAAAAAGAAGAACGAAACAAATGAAGAACCATAGGAAAATATAGAGAAAAAGCTTTGCTAGAACAGAAAAATAAAAATGATTTTTATAAATATACAGTATACACAAAAATATATATACCAACAAATCACAGACGAAGATGCTCAAGCATACGTGACTGGTCAGCAGAAATCTGGTACTTTTTCCTTTTTTCTAGTTACCCAGTAATCTCTGGCTTTATTCGAATATTTTTTTCTTAGGAATACTAGGGAAAATCCTCCTTAGTCAACAAAGTAAGTAGAATTTTCCTCGAATTTTCTGTTCAGATAGTCTTTGTTAAGATGCTATACATTTAAAGGTGAGAGGCTTGCACATAAACCATCAATGAAATTCTCTGATCCCGTATATTTTATCCTGGATGGTATTGTCCTTGATCAGATAAATTTAATTGTTTTTTTTATGAAAAAGTCAAAGTGAGTTAATTTTCTTATTCTTATCAAAGTATTATCACGCAAGTCATTAAGAATTTTAGCGTTTTCCTATTATCTTGATCGAACATTTTATTGTATAATGCATTATAAAATGGACAGCAAGAGATGTTCTAGGCTCACTCACTCTCATAAACACGACAATTGTGAAATTAAGCATCTTGGATGATGACCACTAACGTCATAAAAAAGAATTCCTGAGGTATTTTTCTTATCTTACTATTTTTACTACTTAAAATTAAAAAGCCGATGATAATATTGTGAATACTTTTTATATCCTCTTGGGTATTTTTATTTTATTTTTCCAAGTACAGTCAATTAACACAATTAATGGAGTGACTATTATGAGCATACTCCTACTTTACAACCGAATACTTAGCCTACATGCCACCTATGATATAAGCTCAAGGTTAAAAAACCAACTTAATTTATCACGAATGGAGAATGAAATCGTTAAGAACATCGGAGTTCATGCAATTTTTTTTTTCTTATAACTCTATCTTCC
>NC_090728.1:13063373-13065873 GCF_036898095.1 Palaemon carinicauda
CTTTCTAGCCAGCCTAGTGTTTACAAGATTGGATCAAATGCCTTTCGTATGATCACTGGACAAGCAACTCCTCTTCTCTATACGATCTTGATATCAACCGTAAGAAGAAGCACTGTACCTTAAAAGGAACCGAGAAAGATGCTTCATCTTCATCTCAAACCACAATCTGCCGCAATTTTTGGAGAGAATTCATGACAAGGATTTGATGGTTCAATGGCTGATTCTTTCCTTTTTTTTTTTTGTTTTTTTGTTTTTTTGCTGCCAGTGTGTTGAGGTTTCGTTCCTTACGTGTTGTTTGTATTACAATAATCTTTCATAATTAATATGCAGGTTTGCTGCTATTCCTTTATTCTTGAGAACACTAAAACGAGTTTATTTGTAAGTTGTCTTATCTATTTTACCTAATCTTTTATCTAATTTGTTTTTCTTTTTATTATTTATTTTTTTATACAATCTCTTCTTTACTTCTACATCTCTTTCTCTATGACAAGCTGCATACGCTATCGGAACCTTTAGTCTCTAGCATTCTACTTTCCCAGCTAGAGTTGAAGTTAGGCTTATAATAATAATATTGATAATAATATCAAAGTGCCGTGACCAGGATGATTGTAAGACTCTTTACATAGTTTATATATAAAATAACGATTACATTTTTTATTAATCTTTAAATATTCTAATTCTTTTATTCATAACAAATAGTTTATTTGTTAATACTCTAATATATTTTGTATGTGAGGTATAAAGAATAGCAAGTTACGTGTATACCTTATGTAACACCATAGCGCTACACGGATAAAGAGCAACACCATTGCATCTGACCATTTATGACTTTACGGTATTTAATAGATTATAAGAAATGTTGCAAATATACCTCAGGATTATATTCTGTGAGAACTATCTAAAAAAAGAGTACAACTCTAGTAATGTATATCCTCCAATGAGATTATATTTGTTTTTCATATTTTTATACTTCTTCGCTTTTGTTAATGTTCGATCGTTTATACTTTAGTGTGTTTACATGACTTTGGTAGTCAGAGTCGAGCGTCATTTATGCAAACTGCTACAAATAAAACGATAAAGTTACAACAGAGCCTTCTTTACTTCTACCAAGAAATCGACGATGTAGAATAAGATACAAACCATATCAATAATGAATTAGAAAATAATCTAGGTTAAAAAGAAATTTGTCTTTTATATTAGCTTCTTAAAAAACGTTAAAATCCTAACATCAGATAATCTCTCGCAATCAAATAGAACATTAGAGACAAATTTTTCTGACTAAATATAATTATTTTGATCTTTTAAGAACTAGACATTCCCATAAAATGCTTGTATGTTTATAATACTGTTACACTCACTGCACTTGGGAATTATCTCTTGACGTGTGCACATGAAGATTAATGTGCCAATCTCGTGTGACTAATATATAGTCATGATAAAATGACTTCCATCCATTTTATCTTTCCGGCCAGATGATTCCCAAGAGAAGCAATACATTTGAATTGTTTCGATTAACAAAGAATGTTCTCCTCCATCATCTTCACTGTTGTATGTATGCTCAATCTCCTAGGGTAGTTAACAAGAATCGGTGTGATGTACATGAAGATGTTTATGTTAGATGTTCTATTACTACGTAATACCAATCAGCATATTTGCAGATGTCAATGCCACGCCCAAACTTACTGTAATATGTTTCCTTTATCTTAAAACTAATAAGTGACAATTCACGTTTCTCCATTTCTTGTTACATTAATAACTCTCTGTCATTTTGTTTCCTTTAACTTCTGGAGATAAGATGGGACTCCTAACCCTAAAAGGAAATAGTGAAGAATAAATGTAGATAAGGCGAAATACTAAAATACCTGCAGTTTGCTGAACAATGCTGCTGTCCAATGGGAAAAAAAGATAAATTTGACAAGCAGTATACTACAGGTCACACATTGATGGAATTTGAAAAAAAAAAAAAAAAAAAAAAAAAAAAAAGGAACCCAGTAAGTTTTCAATATTCACGAATTTCACTGATGAACAATAATTGCTATATTATGTACGTGCATTGTAGTATTTATATCATTTGAGAGACAATATTTTTCATGTTATGCACAATATCTGCAGGCTCCGTAATATAATGAGCGTAGGTAATAGGACTTAATCATTCGAGACATATAGATGAGTATTATTGCTCAGCCGAGCAATTCCATGGTTAAAGTAAATTGATAACGGAATTGTCAACGACTCTAAATACCCGATAAAGAAAATCCTAAAATTCTTTGTTAAAATTAGGGTTTCTTTTATTATGGAAAAAAAACTGGATTTTTTTTTAGCTAAAGACCTAATACTAATTTAGTTAGCAAGTCCCTTTGTCATCAATTATTAAGTATTATCAAAAGGTATGATATATCCTGGAAAATTGTTTAAAAACATTTTTTAGATGAAGCGATAGATGATTTTTACACCTTATAACTATACACTATCATACTACTTGAAAATGCCTCTCAATCCT
>NC_090728.1:13080873-13083373 GCF_036898095.1 Palaemon carinicauda
CTATATGCACTCTTTGCCATGGATACCTGGGTAATTCACATGGGTGCATTCAAGCAAATTGAGGACTGTTCTGTTGTATAACACAACTCATACAATTCCTTATATAGGATTCCACATCTTTATCCACACCTGGCAACCATACCAAAGTTCTTGCAATTGACTTTAATCTTACAATACCTTGGTGATCAGCATAGATTTCAGACAAAACATTATTCCTCAGTGAATTAGGATTAACTACCCTTGAACCTCTCATCACTATTCCCTGTGTTACACTCAATTCATACCATATATCCTTATAGGGTTTACAATTTTTCTCTTTTCCACATAAGTCCCTACCTGTCATTAAACTCTTGAAAACCTTACTAAGTACTGGGTCTGTCTTGGTACTGTGTGCTACATATTTTGCTGTTATGGTTACATCATATACAGAAATTAACAGGATACTGTCATCATACTATTCTGGAGCTTTCTCCACTGGTAATCTAGATAAAGCATCTGCATTACCCATCATTGATGTTGGACGGTATTCTATATCATAGTGGTACGCGGCTAATGTAGTTGCCCAGCGTTGTAGTCTTGCAGCTACCAACGTAGATACACTTGCTTTTGGACCCAATATTGCTTATAAAGGTTTATGATCTGTAACAAGTGTGAACTTTTTCCTACCATAAAGATACATATGAAATTTTTTAACTCCATACACTAATGCTAAACCTTCTTTTTCTATTTGGGAGTAATTCCTTTCTGCCTTGTTGAATACACTAGAAGTGAATGCAATTGATTTTTGTGTTCCAGCTGGCATTACATGAGATAATACTGCATCTAAACCTATGTTTGATGCATCATATACTAATTTAACTGGTAAATCCATCTGAGAATGTACTAGGAATGTAGGTGACGTTATTTCCTGTTCGATTCTTTCAATAGATTCCTGACACTCTTTTGTCCACTTCCATTCTACACCCTTATTCTACAAATTTTACAATGGATGTGCAATTGTAGACACATTCTGAATGAAACTCCCATAAAATTTTACTAAACCTAGAAATGGTTGTAATTCCTTAACATTTTCTGGCACTTTTGATGATTGTACAGCTTTAGTTTTGTGAGTACCCTTGCCATTAATTACAAAACCTAAGTATTCCACTGAATCAACTTCTAAAATACATTTGCTCTTATTTACTCTAAAATTATGTTCCTTTAACTTCTTCAGAACTGTTCGCAATCATTCTCTATGTTCTCTTGTGTCTTTACCGGCAATTAAAATATCATCTATAAAAATTAATACTCCTTGCATTCCTGAAAATATCTTATCCATATAGTTAGACTACTTGCAACTCCATAAGGTAATCTTTTTGGTCTAAACAAACCTAAGGATATATTTACTGTACATAATTCTTGTGAACTTCCATCCATGAGAAGCTGTTGAAATTCTTGTCTTAAAACTAACTTAGAAAAAACCCTGCAGTCTAATATAGTTGCAAACATGTCTTTCGGATTTGGTAATAGATGTTGAGCTATTTGGAGTTGTAGATTCAACGTTACTTTGTAATCTCCACATAACCTAACCTGTCCATTCTCCTTCACAATAGGTACTAATGGTGTAGCCCAGTCTAAATATGTAACCTTTTCCCAGGAACCTTTATTTTCTAATCTCCTGATTTCTGTTTCAACTGCAATTTTCAATGCATACTGTACTGGTTTGGGAGCAAAAAATCTAGGAGCACTGCCAGGTTTCAAAACTAAAATTGCCTTTGCGTTCTTTACTGTACCTACTTTATCTTCAAATACGCCTTGAAACTCTGATATGATATTATCTACAGACATTTAATTTTTGTGTTCATCTTGTCTACTTGTAACCTTCAAAATACTGGGCCAATCTAATTTCAAATACCTTAGCCAGTTATCTTTTACTACTGTTAATGGCATTCTCTCTAATTTCTGTTCGTTGTACTGTACTTCTACGTTTGAAGCACCTATTTCCTGAATATCAAAGCCATTATAACCTTTTAAAGCTCTATTTGTACCTTCTAATAACAAATTAGGAAAGCTTTTAGCCGTTTTCTCAGACATAATTGATACATCGACTGCTTTGTCAACTTGCATCGAAATGGGTTTACCATTTATGATTACTTCTACCACGATATGTTTCTTTGCACCTTTGTTGACAGAATTTATGCGAAACACAAAATCAGTTTCCGACCTAACTTGATCATTATAAACATGTTCAGCATTATTCTCTTGACCAATAGTATCAACTCTAGCATTTATTTTCTTTGCGTATTGTTTAGGGAATCTACAAGCAGTTGCAAAATGACCCATCTTTCTACAATTCTGGCATGTTTGTCCAGTAGCAGGGCATTTCTTTGCTTCATATGTAAGATGATCAATTTTATAACAGCTATAACACTTGAGTTTTTCCTGTTTCTTCTGTGTATAGGCCTGATTCTGATATTTATGAAAATTAGTGTTAGGCACTTTTCTATGACTAGGCGTTGAC
>NC_090728.1:13093373-13098373 GCF_036898095.1 Palaemon carinicauda
TCGGGTCTAGTTAGGAATTACGAGCAAAGACTATAAGAGATATTGGTGATGGAAATCATACGCACTTTGCAAAATTAAATATATTGTATGAAAATTACAACATTAATACAAAAAATTATCACCAAAATAATTCACTCGAAATATTAAATCTTAACAAAATCTTAAACTAAGACAAGACAATAATGCCTTAAGAAAATTATACATTCACTTGTTTCATTGGAAATTACTGAATAAAGATATTTAAACTTGATAACTAATGACAATAATTAAAATTTTAGCAATCTATTGAGTAAATACTAAATGAAATTTACATAAAAGTAACTGATCCACTTATATCTTTTGGATCAAACGAGGTAATCGATCAATTCAGCCAAAATAAATACACTTCACTGCTTTAACCTAAATCTGACAGGACCAGTTACCAGAATTTGTATCATACAATTTCATTAACACAGTACACTTGAAATCACATTCAATGGATTTATCAGCGTTTGAGCACACTAAACATGATATATGTGGGTTAGAAATTGTTAATCTCATTCGAGAGGAGAGGGTGGATGAACTTTGCCTCTGTAACTAAAGCTCAGTGGATTGTTATTTTAATGGCATGTGGTGGCCATGCAACTGGTGGCCTTAGATACATGAATAAACTCAGGAAAGTTGCCAGAAGATTGCAACAGCCCAGAGCTTTTTGGAGAACACTGAAGTAGAATTCGTAGAGAAGCAGGTATCAGATGGCCCACAAACTGAAGGAATGAAAGCAGAAACAAATGTAGAGGCTGAGATTAGAGGAATTGCAGAGAAAAAAATTGATTAAGTTAAAGATGATGGCAGAATGGGAGGAACAGGAAGGAAGGGAGAGAGAAGAGGCGAGAGAAATTGCAACACGTGCAAGGGTACTGAAAACCAGAGAAGTTGCAAGATGGGAAGAAAGAGAGAGTGAAGAAGCAATATATGCAAGGGAAATGGAAGAAAAAGATAGAAAAGAAGCAAGAAAAGTTTCAAGACATTCAAGGGAATTGGAACAGTTGAATACTCGCGATAGGTTATCTCCAACTCACACAGGGGTGACCCCTGCTGTACACGATCCCGTGTTTGATGTGGCAAGGACAGAGGTTAATTCTAAAGTTCACGGAGATAGCTTCTGACAAGTTCTTCAATCTTTCTGAAAGAGTTACGTCGACGATGGAATGGCTAATAGATAAATGATCTGTGTTATTGTAGAGTATCCTGATTGGAAAAGGATTCAGTGCGTATCTTGCCTTGTCTCAGGATCAGAGGAAGGCTTATTAAGAAGTTGAAAGTTGTGTGCTGTAAGTGTATCAGATGACCCCTGAATACTAAAATGAATGATTCCGAAATTTGCGGAAGGACGAGAAAAAGACTTTCCTAGGTTACGCTTATAAAGTACGACGATGTTTTAAAAGATTGTTTGAGGCTGCCAAAGTAAGAGAGATGGCTGATTTAGAAGATCCCATATTGCTGCAATAATTTCTAAAAAAAATTCCTGAACATATTTGAACGTACTTGAGAGAGAGAGAGAGAGAGAGAGAGAGAGAGAGAGAGAGAGAGAGAGAGAGAGAGAGAGAGAGAGAGAGAGATAGAGAGAGGTGAAGGAACTTGATATAGCCGCTTCGCTGAGTGAAGATTATAATATTATCAGTTGTAAACACTCCTCAGGTATCAAGCTTCAACCGTCGTTCCGACCAAGTGTCAGGTATTCGCCGAACGATGGAAACCAGTTGACTAATAACTATGGGAACAAGTTTAATATTTATAGATGAAATACCACTGTTACTATTCCAAAGCAAAAAGTGCAGAGTATTAGAGTACCACAATAACAATCGTCTAATCGTCCTCCTTCAAGGGTTTTGATAGACGTGCTGAAGTTTAATATTGTCTTATAACTGTGGCAAAAAAGGCCATATCAGTGAGGAATGTTGGTTGAGCCAGCCGAAAGCAGTTGCCCAATAGGATAAGGGTAATTCAACTCCACAGAATAAGAAGACGAAAAATCAAACTGGATAGGCTTACACGATGAATAGGACAGCCCCAAACAGCGTAGATTCCTTTAAGACGTATATTTATGAAGGTATGTTAGCCGCTCTATGTGGAAGCAAACAGATCCCGGTCAAGATATTGGGCAACCCAGGATCTGATAATAGCGTGGTAACAAGAGGTGTACACTTGTTGGTGGAGCAGTATCTTACAAAGGATTCAGTCATTTTGAAGGGCGAAGGAGAGGAAGTTACTTATATTTGCCGTTCGAAACTACCATATGAGTTGGTGACAGATAATTTTTATTTTGCGGTAAAGGAGTATATATCCTACTGGGAAATTAGGTGGGTGGAGTGCCGTTTGTGCCTTGTCCCATTGTAACGAAGAAACCACTAAAGTATAGTCCTACGACTGAACTCGGGAAAGACTACCTGTATCAGTTTCCTAGTTGTGTGATGACTAGGAGTATGATGAAGAAAGTGGCTGCAGAAGAAGATGGAGAAACCAAAGGAACGATGAACTTGAAAGATTTGTTTACGGAAGAATAGATTTTCCATGAAAGTGCGCAAGAGGAGGGCTCCCAAGAGAGCCCGAGAGAAGAGGAAAGACAGATGAATGAACAGGAAGACAAGGATGCAATGGATTTACAAATAGAAAACAAAGCAATAGAAGTAGGACAAGTGAATCAGAAAAGGCTGATAGGATTGCAACTGAAGGATGCGATGTTAACAGAATTAATGTACCGTGTGGTTGATAAGACGGAGGTGCAACACTCTCCCACCAGTTATTACCTCAAGGATTGATTGCTTTTGAGGTGACATAGACCCGCCGATATCCCTGGGGATGCTGAATGGGGCATATACCATCAAATATTGATTCCCACAACGCTGAGAAGACAGGTGATTGCCATTGCGCATGAGATGGGACACATGGGAATAAGAAATACAATGAAGAAGCTTTTGAGACACCTTTTCTGCCCTGGCATGCACAAGGATGTGAGCCAGTTTTGCCATGCAGGTCACGTTTTTCAGATTGATGGAAAGCCTAACGAGTACATCAAGGAGACTCCCGTACACCAGATTAAAGCACGGTGAGAACCCTTCAGCAAAAGACCGATTAAAATGTTGGAAGAAAAATAGAAAAATCGAGAGGAAACAGATGTAGAATATGTCAAAAATATGAGGAAAAGGAGTGGTGAGATAAGAAAACTTTCCCTCAAAAAACCTGAAAAGCAGCCAAGGAAAGACGAAGAAAAGGTTTGTTATGAAAAGTAAGAGCAGACAGTTTGCGGTAGGACAAAAAATGTTGGTTGACTTACCAATAAGGAGATTCCCTTTCGCCAACAAGTTCCAAGGACCATTCTGGATTTTGGAGAAGATCAGTGACCTGAACTACGTATTCAAAGTACCAGGAAGTAGGAAAAGTCGAAGGAAGGTACACATTAACTCATTAAAACCGATACTGCAAGCACCGGATTTCAACAAGCAATTCCTTATCCAAGTGGATGCATCGGATAATGGGATTGGGGGTGTCCTATTGCAAGAAGGCAAAGAAGTAACTCTTCACCCCGTCTGTTTTATGTCTTCGAACATAAAGAAGCCCCAACGAGACTACTTGAAAATGAACTGCTAGCACTAAACACAGCAATAAGGAAGTTTGAAGTTTATGTAAATAGACCACAGAATAAAAAAAAATCAGTTTAATTCAGATAACAATCCTTTAACTTTTGTTATTAAACTAAGAATAATAATCAAAGGTTAACTAGGTGGTCATTATGGTTTTCAACCATAATGTATTATTGTAACGCATATATCAGGTAAAGATAATGTGGTTGTAGATTATTTATCTCGGGCTGAATCGTTGGATTATGGCCTGGAATAAATAATCTTTTTGGGGGGAACTATCTTGTGAGGCTGGTTTTCATGAAAGTAGATTATTACATTCTCATATTCTATTTGTGTATTTAAGAGATGTATGGCTAGCTCGTAAGGTGAGTTCCACTCACAGAGGATTAAGTGAAGTATGTAAATTACATAAGACTTTCGTCATTCCTTTATTTGTATTTTCATTCAGTTCCGTATTGGTAAATTTATGTTACTCTAAAGAATTACATTTTTATTTCACGTTGTTTTGTTACTAAGACTTATGTTATTACGTTAAAATGTGTGCTGTAAAACACACATGCTAGGGATCGCATCATGTTTCCATGTGGTTGGAAATGACATGAAAATTCTAGAATAAATATTATTAGTTTTTTAGTGTTACCAGACAAGGTGGGCGGAGTTAGCTGAGAGTTGCCTCGCAAGCAATGTTAGTACCCCTTCTTCAAATTGCCAACCTTATTCCGTTAGACCCATGCCCCACTTTACAAGAATGATTTACTTGAAATTACTGGAATGAAATAAGTTAATAAATATACGACCTAGAAATACATGGGAGACAATAGATCCAGCATATTCCTTTGAAAGAGCCAACAGCCGCCAGCTCTCTCTCTAGCCACTACATAGCCCATATCAAACGTGAATAGTGTTTTCCTCTCAACCGGGAATGGTGATTTCTCTCTAACATATACCGTGTATAGTGTTGTTCAAACATTGGTGATATTATTGTATCCTTAAGTTAAAAGTGTCGTGTGTTAATGTAAGTACATTTGATAGTATAATTTTTGTAACTCGTCCTGTGAGATTATTTATTTTGCTCAACTGTTCGGTAACCTTGTGTGAGCCAAAGGACATAATAGTGACAGTTGATTATATATAAGTGTAACTCTGATTTTATTTTCTAAGTGTTCAATTGTCACTTATTTATAAATTGTCAAAATTTAATGTTTTCATAATGTTTTCTAATGAAACCAGTATTGCATTTTTTTTTTTTTTGCATTGTAATTTTTTGTCTTAGTCTAATGTCTAGTTCATATTTTATATTTCGAGTGATTGATTTTGGTGTTATATTTTTGGAATTTGTTATTTTTCTATGGAATATATATATATATATATATATAT
>NC_090728.1:13123373-13143373 GCF_036898095.1 Palaemon carinicauda
GCAGATATGCAAGAAATATTTAGGAGAAGGTAGGGAGGTGGATGTTGAGTTTATTGATAAAAAGAAAGTGCATGAGAGGGTTGATAGGGAAGCGATGTGGAATGTGATGAGGTTGTGTGGAATTAGTGGAAGGTTGTTTTAAGCAGTGAAGAGTTTCTATGTATGTAGTAAAGCATGTGTTAGGATAGGAAATGGAGTGAGTAAGTGGTTTCCAGTGACATTAGGGTTGAGACAGGGATGTGTGAGGTCACCATGGTTTTTCAATTTGTTTGTTGATGGAGAGGATAGAGAGGTTAATGCTCAAGTGCTCTGTCGAGGATTGTAACTGATTGACGAGAGTGATCATGAATGGGAGGTAAATCAGTTGTTGTTAATGGGGGTATGAGTAAGGTTATGAGATGCAAAATATAGGAGGGTGGTGCGAGGTTGAATGGACAGTTACTTGAAGAAGTAGATCAGTTTAAGAATTTGGGGTCTGTTCTTGCAGCTAACAGTGGAGTGGAAGCAGATCTAAGTCAGAGAGTGAATGAAGGATGCAAACTGTTGGGGGCAGTGGAGGAGTGGTATAGAATAGAGGTTGGGTATAAATATAAAGAGATGTCTGGATGAGAAAGATATTGTACTAACTGCGATGTATTGATCATAGTTGTGGAGAATGAAAATGACTGAGAGACAGAAATTTAATGTGTATGAGATGAAGTGTCTGAGGAGTATGGCTGGCGTATCTCGTTTAGATAGGGTTAAACAAAGTAATGAGGGTGAGTACCGGTGTAAGAAATGATTTAGTAGCTAGAGTGGACATGAATGTGTTGAGGTGATTTGGCCATAATATATATTCTTATGAACACTATATATAGTTTTTAAATTTTAGACTGTGAAAATTATTTATTAGGTACTTTGTATGTAAATACCATAGGCCTGGGTATCATATTATGATTGTACACTCAAGCAAACGAACTCTACCTAAGGACAGTGGAAGACCATGATACAGGGCTATTGCACTGTCAATGAAGTTTTCTTAAGCCCCATGTTGAGAGAATGGAAAGTGGCTGTCTACTAAAGAAGTTGATGAATGCAAGAGTTGATGGAAGAAGTACAAGAGGAAGGCCAAGGTTTGGGTGGATGGATGGAGTGAAAGGACGATAGATGTGAAAGAGGCAAGAGAGCGCGCTAGAACAGCACGAACAGTACGATCTAATATCATTCCTCAGTCTTTTTGCCGCTTCATGTCTGTTAGCAAGAAATCTTTTTCCTCCTAGTCTAACCCGAAAATCAACAACAAGTTGTTCACACAGCTCTTTCCTTTTATCTTAGTGTTTTCATACATTTTTTTTTTCTTTTTATTATCCATATGCAATTTTTAGAGCAGAATGCTGACTATAATACATACTTCCACAAACAAAAGTGAAAACATAGCTTCTCCTCCCTCTCATGAACTTCTGAATAAAGGTATTCGACGAACATTACTTATCAGTCCCGTCAATGCCACTAGCAGTGAAAAATATCACAGAGATGAAAGTAAATAAGAAAATAAAAAACAACAACAAAAGTAATGCATAGTTAAGATATCCTATATCAAGAACAGTTTTAACTCTAAGCAGATGTTTTATAAATGTACTATAAAAAAGACCTCTGTTACAGGGTTCAACATAAAAATATTCGCTGCCAGTTTTTTATATTTTTAACAGTTCCTTCTTTAGTTAAACCATATAACTCTGCTACTCATTTTACAAAGGAAACCGCAACCCCTTTGGCTGATTGATTTAACTGTAAGAAGAGTACAGAAAGCTCAATCTTTATTAGTCTTTTTCTAATGCTAATTTAATTAGTTTAGCCTTTCGGTCACGTGAAATTAAAAGACTCTTGATAGACCTTGATGCTCATGGAAATGTGGACGAAGATAGTACTTCTCTTTTTATATATTATGAAGACTGTTGATTTTTTAGCTCCTGCGTTGTCTGATGTTTCCCTATGTTAGCGGGAAGAGGATTGGTAATACAACTTTATTAGGGAAACGGGTTTGTGGTATCTCTATCCATGTTCATTACTACCCAATTTCTATAACTATAATATCATATAAAGTTATTGAACATCTATTAACAAAACGTCCAAAGTAGTGCGCTGAAAGTAATCATTGATTCCGTAGTTTGCAATTTGGGTTTTGCAAAAGTCTTGTAGTATGTGATGCTCCCATTACAATCTCCAATGCTATACAGAAATCCTTTGGTTGTAGACAGAAAGTTCGTATGATTGGCCTCGATTTTAGAGCTACCTTTGTCCATGTTGATCATGAGTCCCTTATTTTCAAGGTCAAACAGTTGGGGGTAGTTGCTTCTTTTCTTAGCATCCTTATCGACTTTTTAAGGAATAGGTTGAAATAAGGGTTTTTGATGAGCGCAGTAATGATTATAGGAATGTGAGATCTGGCGTTCCTCAGGGTAGTGTTCCTAGCTCATTACCTTTCATGCATGACATGTGGTCTAGCCTAAAAAACAAGCTCTTTGCATATGCAGATGAGGCTACTCAGTTTTCCTGGATTTCCTCAATTGCTGAATCCCTTAATAGAGATCTATCTAAAATAAGCGCATGGTGCAAATTATGGGACAAGAAGTAGCTAATCAACATCCACATCTCTGAATTGATAATATATCCTAAACTCTACACAGTTCCTAAATTTTTTTAGATGTGATTCTTGACTGTAAATTTACTTTTGAGAAACATAGCCGGGCTGTTTGTTCTTTAAATCACCAAAACATTGTCTTATTGAGAAAGTCTTTCGGGATCAATCTATTCGAAAGAGGTGTTTAAATTCTTTCTTTTTACCTTGTTTTGAGTATTGTTCTCCTAACGGGTCTTCAGCTGCTAAGTCTCATCTTAATTTTTTGGACAAGAACTTGCTGTGTAAGGTGGTTGTTAGGGACTAACAGAGGCAACATTAATGAAAGTAAAATTTATTCAACAAGACTAATAGTTTTATATATAGACAGTTAAGAGCAAGACTGACAGAAAATTTAAACAGTATAAAATATGCGATAGTAAGCTTAAATAGGATTCTATTATCAATGCGGGAAAGAGCGAGAGATAAAAAAACAATAATGTTATGGTGAATAGGCGTGCATTGCACACATGCAGTAAATGGCTCCCACTAGATTTTTTTTTCTTTATTGCTTATCCAGTTTACATGCAGAAAATTCATGTTACAATGTTAAAGTGAACATGCCCTTGCCAACCTATGAATGAAGCCGGGTTTAATGAGATAGCTAGAGCCATTTTCACATATAATCAATATACAAATAAAGAAGACAGGAAAAGGTACATCTATTAGAATGGGATTATATGAGTCATATTTCCTATAAAATCAGAATTAATATCAAATACTTTATCGTACAAATTCCTTAACAAGACACAAACAAAATAATCCTTAAACACTCAATCCAAAAATTCTTAAATGTAAAGTGTATTTTACGCAAGAATTAAAGAAAGGGAAATAAATTTACACTGTTAGCCTACTTGGCCTTTTTTACCTTAAAACATAGGACACAGCGTTCCTCTTTTAAACTGAACGTCCTCTTATTACAAAGCAAACATATCACGACAAAAAAAAAAAAAAAAAAAATGTATAATAAAATATGCACAATACAGTATATCTTATGTAATGTGAAATACAGTAACTAATTGTAGGTACGAAAACTATTTCAAATCACAAAACTATAGTTTTGTACAATCGACAAGTGCCTCTATAGTTTGCTACATCTCACATTCTAAAGTCAAATAAAATTTAAACAAATATGATTGAAGATTTTTAAATATAAATATCTGTAAACTTGCCAGTATTATCCATATCCCACACTTATCCTGGCTTGTAACCCTTCTCCACAATGACCTTTTGAAGCTCGTCCAGGAAATTTGCCGCTACCTCATGGTCCACAG
The DNA here is from genome assembly GCF_036898095.1 of Palaemon carinicauda. Lineage (NCBI taxonomy): Eukaryota > Metazoa > Arthropoda > Malacostraca > Decapoda > Palaemonidae > Palaemon > Palaemon carinicauda. The sequence goes on from NC_090728.1 coordinate 13,127,304, forward strand.
AGGCTGACTCTCAAATATTGTTCGCATTGTTGATGCCAAAATTCCATTTAATCTTATCAAATCTGGATTTACTGGCATGAAAATGTCTTGTCTGATGAATGACTGAGGTTCATTTTCCTTGAAATTGTGAGGTAGAGACTTGGCTTTCCCTCAGAGGGTAAGACTTGCAAGTTGATAGTGATTCCCTTCCAATGTTGATCCTAGGCATTTTCCATTTATATCATGCCCTTTATATCTCACAACGCGGGGGAACAAGCATCCGTGACAGAAGGAAACTTTACTGCATTTCTTTTTTATATACCTCATGATACTCTTATTAACACCAAAAAGCCTTTTGATGGCAGAATAATTTATCCCATCCTAGCACTTATCAAGGACTTTAAGCTTCTTCTTAAGAGTTATGACCTACCTTGGCCTTTTAGCAGAACCTTTGGACGTCAAAGCAGCTCTCTTGGGCGCCATTATTCTGGTAAAGTAAGGAAAATTGACACTGGTGCAAAAAGGATTGAAGCGAGAGATGTAGATGGGAGGACAGTGCTAATAAGCAGAAACAGTATGAGGCATGCTGGCTGCAAGGAATTATGGTCAGTTTGAAACTGTTGGCTCTGGAGGATATTCAACGCTAAACCTCCTTTCTATTTAATAGGTTATACGGTTCTCTGTATCTTGTATGGCTGACCCCATGAATATCAAGGGATAACTGTATAAAATTATTCAGGGTTTCCCACATTTTCAGCATTTCCCTTATCTCATTTGAAGCGAAAGGTTTATCACTGTCTCTATCCTCATCTTCAAATGAAATCCCCTATACCACCTCTTGTTGCCTTCTTAAGTTTGAGATTACCTGCCGATCCATGGGTAGGAGAATTGGAGTGTTGTTGGAACTAAAACAATTGATACTAAAAAAATTAAACTTCCATTATGTCGTCATCAGTAGGATGGGCATGCATATTGTTCATAAGCTACAGGGCTTGGAGAGGGAGGATTTTCTCCATCATGTACTTTTTAACCTCAAGACCAAAGACCGTTTCTACAAACCAAATGAGTCACCCAAGCAAAATTCTTTGACCTCCACATATTGTATAGTTGCATTTTCTGGACCTTGTACTTATTAAAGGCCCGTGTATTTTCAGAGTGATGCCCCAGGAGGTTTGATTTTGCGATCCCCACTGGCCTTAGCCAAGAACAGCATAGTTAGGCGGTGTTTTAATGGTTTGTGATTGGGAATGGACTTTTATTTTATAGTTATGAAGGTCATCTTGGGTATATTCCAGAAAAGACTGGTATTGTCGCATCTGAAAACTTGTTGTAGCATGAACGACACATTATCAACCAACCTTCTAAATTTGGAAATTAATGCTACTCCTGCCTCAACATTGGCTCTTGCATCCTCATTATGTTGAAAAACACAATGGGTGCCAGGTCGTCTCTGAAAATTTTCAAACTAGCACTGGCTTGGTTTGAATTTATCTTTTTCTTTATCTCCTAATGTGCATAGCTCATTTTTAAAAAGGTATGCCTACAAAAATCTGGTGCCGGTTGATTATATGGCCTACCCTTTTTATTCTGGTTTAGTATGTGGCCTACCTGGCTTGTTACGTTAGGTTAGGTTAGGTTAGGTAAGGTTAGGTTAGGTTAGGCCACATATTACAGCAGATACAATTTCGTAGGCCATATTCGAAAGGTAGGCCACCTACTAAGCCGGCACCAAAACCTTTTTTTTCTTATGAATAATGTTGTTTATTAACATATCTTCTAGTAACTGTTCATTGATCCGGATGAGAACAAAACTCTACATAATATCAAGAACACATGGTACTTGTTTTCTCAATGTTAGCTTCCCTTTCACAGCATCGATTGCTTGCATTTCTTTTCGTTTTTTTTTTTTTTTTTCTATTAAGACTCTGCAGAAATTGGGTATTGATAGAGCAAGCAGATTACGCTAAGCAAGGTTTTCGCTAATGAAATTCTTCTATTTAGGTTCCTGCCTCTCTTTATTCAATATTCCTTCTTAGATAAATTATGAATGGGGTAATTACATGATGTAGGTAATTCAGATTCCTTAAATAAATTTAGTTTGATAATCAAGAGATTAGTCTGTCATTACCTAGTAGTTGTATGTAGTGATGTACCTATGGAACATTCAATTTTGCAGTCATATCCATGCTCATTTTGATAAAGCAAAATGTTTTGCCTTAAGAATTGAAGTTATCCTCATCATATCGAATCCTCCTTCCTATAAAAATGTGTAAGTGACTAGCTATTATACAAATATATTTCTTTCCTGTCATGCTGGTCGTAGGAAGAAAGGTGAGTAGTCATACCCTGGTAAAAGAAGCTAGGAAATCCGGATGGAGTAAAAAGTGTTGAATCTGTGTGCATGCATGTGTGTGTGGGTGTGTGCAGATTTATCTAAATATTAAATCGTCTTGTTTAGCAGGTCGCGTACACTAATCGATCATGCTTCCCTCAATCTAGGTAGTAGGGTGTCCAATACCTTGATTTGTCATTGTATTCCTGTTAACACTTTTACTGCTCTGTTGAATATAACTGCATAGATAATTAGTTCAAATTCAAACCTCTTGACCTAGCAGCATCTTAGTACTGAAACAAATCTTCGGTCTCTGTTGTTGCTCGTTATATTATGAATTTGCAATATTCCTTTTTCATAATAACATAAGAGAACTTATTTTTCCAGCTATAATGACATTTGGATCCCATGATGGTAGACTGACACACTTTGTATCTACATGAAGTTACTGGTAAATGTCATAGAACTTTTTACTTGTCAATTTTTATTATTCTAATCTCCAGTGGGTCTTTAATATTTTTCTGGAAGAGGATTACAGTACCACCCAATATAGAATAAATTACAAGATCTATCATAACTATGAATACACTATCCACCAACAAAGTCTTTTCATGAATTACTGAGTAAAAGGTTTAGGCATTCTTTCAGTACCTGCAATATCTGTGGAGTAATTACTTGATCTAGGTAATGCAAAGACTTCCTTGAATAGTTTGATAATCAAAAGCATATTTTCTCATTATATATTAGTTTTTGGTAGTGAAGTACTTATGGAACTTCATCGATTTTGTCAGGCTATCAATGTAAATTTATTTCTTTCCTGTCATTCTGAACATAGGAGGAAGTATGAGTAGTTATACCCTGGTGAGAGTAGATGCCCCAAGAGGCTTATTCACTATCCACAATCTCTCATAAATTGCAGAACCAGCAGCTTCTGGTTAGGAAATTGGGAGGGGATAGGAAGAGTTGAATCTGTGTGCATGTGACGTGTGCCTGTGTGCAGATCTATCTAAATATTTAATCGCCTTTTATAGTGTGTCGCATACACTACTACCTCAATCTATGTAGTAGGTCATGCAATCCTTTGATGTGTCCTTGTGTTCCTTAACACTTTCATTGTTCTGTTGAAGATTAATGCATAGATAATTGGTTCAAACTCAAACCTCCTGAACTAGAAGCATCTCCTTAGAGCTGTGAGAGCTTCGTTCTCTGTTGATGCTCCTTATATTATGACCTTATAATAACCCTTATTAATCATACAATTAGGGATGAACTTATTTTTTCAACTATAATGACATTTGAATCACATGATGGTAGACTGACAAACTTTGTCTCTATATGAGGTCAGTGATAAATGTCGTAGAACCTTTAATCTATCCATTTTGATTATTCCAATCTACAGTGTTTCTTCAATATCCTTCTGGAAGAAGATTATAGTACCACTCAAGACAGAATAAATTACATGATCTATCATAAATATGATTATTGGATCCAGCGACAGTCTTTCCATAAATTACTGGTTAAAAGGTATAAGCCTTCTATAGGTAACTGTAATACCTGTCTCTTTTTTTCTTAGTACTTGATCGTGGTATTACTAATCCTGACATCTCAAAGTGGATTTTTTCAAACTAGTTTTCACACTGAATCACCTGTCCTCATTAATTTCTTCTTAAATTGTGGTCACACTCAAATACCTTCACATTGCAGACAATTATAGCTATTTTACTCAAGTTCCTCTCATCAAAGTGTCATTGTATTTAGAGAAAAAGTCGTGCATTGGCACCATAATCTTCTTTAATCTTCATTTTCACATCAACTTGTTTGATTTTGTTGGTAATAGCAGAATTATGTTTCACATTGTGTTTTACTTAGGAATCTTAGCCTTCTTACCATAAGGATTCTTCATCCATCCATAGGGTTCCAACAACCTTTACATGGCTTGTCAAAAGTCTGGTCAAGGCGTTGCTTCAGCTGCAACAAGTGCTGATAGGTAATCCATACTCCATTCATGCAGTTTATGATCTAAGATTACTTCGAAATCTTCTTTTAGTATTCTCACAGTCCTCCTAATCGGCAGCTAATGTGTGGAAAATCCTCTGCTTGGCTGTGATATTTCTCTATATGTAACCAATATTGTTGGTAGCTACTGGTTCTATTCCTGTGATGTCTCGCACATATTCTTCAAGATAGACTTTAGTTCATCATTGATCAGGTCTCACAATTCTGTACATATTCCTCTAGATGGCATTTTAACCAGATGCTAATTGCTTTAGTGGTGACTCACCTCCATCATTTCAAAGATGATTCGATGCCATGATGCTAGAGAACTTCAAATCATTCATTCATTTATTTGAAGATGAACTGAGTACCTCAGTCATTGGTTATTTTTGGGATTCCTCACCTTTACCAAACTTCAGATAGAGAATTGGCTATAGGCTAAAAATGAAGTTTTTATAATGTCACTTCCTCCGAACACCTTACTCTAGAATTGTCTGTGGTCAGAATACATTTTTGGTCACTTTTCAACACTTGAGATTAGAGCAAAATGAAGAATAATGCTACTCTCTAACATGGCTTCTCTCCTAGATGTTCTTTGTTATCACAACTCGGGCCAGTCATCTAGCAGATATTGCATAAGCTACAGGATATGGTAACATTTGCAACCATTGCTGGCAATACGAGCGGCTTGATTTTTGGTCTATTATCATTTTTGCTCTTGATGACTACCAACAAGGATTGATGTTGATGCCATCTCACTCTGGAAAATAAGATATAATGCACCACAAATAATAAATAGTTTCAAGGTTCTTCCACCATTGGTTTTGTATTCTATGTCAGTCTTGGCTCTCTCATTCTGCATGATAAGACCAAAACCCTGCTGTGATTCCTTTGACTGCTCTGTTCCTACATACAGACTTTTTGAAACTATGCCTAGTGGCTTGATGCACATTTATTATGCTTTAACTTGGGTTAAGTCTCGCCAATCCTGTCTCAACATCAGCATCTTGTGTCCAATCTCTCATTGCATCGTTTTATCCTGTTTTGTTTTCCAAGGGTTGTTCATCTCCTTTTTTTAGCTTTAGTCAGTTTTTCCCAATCTTTTGAATATGAAACATTTTTTAATATTACATCATTTTGGCATATCAAGGCAAAAAATATTTTTCTCTTTCTATCAATATGTATCAGATCAATTTTATTAACTGGATATCCATAGACAATCCTGTCAATTAATGTAAAAGCCCTTTTATCATAAGGCATTTGGTGTCTACTTAGCAATATTTTCTGCTCCTTGGCAGTTGTGCTATTAGTGTATTTTAGTACTGTCTAATTTACTTCACATCTACAACCTTTACTCATTTGTAAATTACGGTCTACTTTTCTGTTCTTCAGACATACAGGTTCTAAACATTAAACAATTAGTTCAACTTCATCTTTCCATATTTGACATATTCTTTCAAATTAGTTATATTAATATTACCACTATTCATGATATACTATAAGGTTCACTTCTATTGTCTCGCTTCACTTCTGTAGAACTACTACATTTTTTGCAGAGCTCGGCAAACTTTGCTATCTCACCAAAGACATTTGGTACTTGCTTAACAATGAAGAACATCTTAGTTAAGTAAGTATTCTCACATTGTTTTCTTATGGAAAATGTTGGTTAATTGAACAAATTCTTTGCCATACATTCTTATTCATCAATCTGTTTAAGCATTCTTTTTTGTTTTCCCTTTTAAGAAAATGGATGCAGTATCTCTATATCTCGATTGGTAACTTAGAATTTATTCCCTAAAACCCTTCTCCAGCCATCTATTTCTAGGCTTTTATAATCATGTCTTCATATAATATATTAGAAACAGCATGAAACCTTTCAACTCCTCTCTATAATACCCTCGGCTCTCTGCAAACCCGTCAGATCTCTTGATGAAGTTATAAATATCCCTGTGCTTCGCTTCCAGATTGGGTAATTTTGGTTTTCCAATATATGTATGAAGGTAAGTACTACTTCAATATCCCCTTGAGTTCAACTGCTATTTTCTGCTTTATGTCTTATCACCTCAAATTTAAGTAAAAACCCCTGTATTTATAACTTCTCAATATCCCTTTGCATTTTACATTCACCTCTTATATCAGTTTCTCTTGCTTTCTGGCTTTAACAAACTTTTATTTTCTATTTCTCCTTCAGGCCACTTTTGAAGCCTAATTTTATGACCATGCTATGTTAAATGCACGTAAACCTACACGCAGGTGTTCAACCTTCATAACAAATCACAACACTGTCCCTATTGTATTCTTTCACGATCAACCTTTGGTAATAATAATAATAATAATAATAATAATAATAATAATAATAATAATAATAATAATAATAATGATAATAATAATAATAATAATAATAATTAAAAAAAGATGGAGAGAAATATACAAATAGATTTATACAAAAAAATATTTTTGATATATTACATTAAACAGGTTTATATTTACGGTTAAGTAAACTGATTAGAGGACTGATTTATCGAACAGGGGTTTTATAAATTCTATTTGGTACGGTAAACTTATGAACATACACAGAGGAGTTTATAGATCGTTAGGTCAATCCCAAACCACTTACCTGGGCTGTTCTCAGGTATTTCTGCGAGAAGTTCAAACCTCATTAGCCACGTGCCAAATATATTGTGTTTTTATCTTATATTATCAACACATTGTTTATTCAAATCTGATTCGGCGTCAATGACCTTAGATGTCAGGATGCCAGAAAACTCCTTTTAAACTATAATCAAATTGCTTACTAAAATTTTCTGATTCGGCGTCAATGACCTTAGATGTCAGGATGCCAAAAAAATTCCAAATCAATCGATCAATCAATAAAGTTATCTGAGAAAATCACTCACTTCCAAGTGAACCCCCTTCCCTGGCGACGATTGCTCAATGCTCAGAAGTAATAGTCAAGCAAAATTTGCCATATATTAACATACTTTACTTTGATTGCTGTTTTTCTGGTCCCATACAGCAAGCAAACCCCACTCTCTACATGACCTCAGTTCTCGTTTTACCTTGTTCGTTCAGAGTATTTATCGTTTCAGATCACATATTGTTCATTTACAGTTAAATCGGCACTGTTGTAAGACTGTTTAAATAAGAAAGTCTTCAGTTTCCTCTTGAAAGCCTTAATGTCTTCAATCCTTCGAAGGTTTCGTGGGAGCTTATAATATAGTCTCGGAGCCGCATATTTAACCCTAGGTTGGTTAAGTTCCAAAGCGGGTACGCCATTACTAATATGGTACCATAAATAAGACCTCAACTTTTGGACCATATAACTTCCTTATCATTAAATATATTCCAAATCCTTAAGTTTCTTATTTAACAATATTCATTCCTCAATATTATGTTAGGAGTACATTAAAAACCAATCATTTTAAATATCGAATCTGGAAAATTTAGAAAAATAAGTATATAAAAGTATAAATATATAGAAAATAATCTATAAACAAATATTTACAATATACAAAAATAACTTTGGCGAACTGCATAGTAAAGTTGAATGGTATGGCAGCATTTATGCAAATTTTCAAGGTCCTAGGCTGAAAAACACTAAATCTGTGACAGAGGGGAAAATGGGCACTGGCAGGGCACATGATGAAGGCACTGGGGTGGCACTAATTGAAGGCACCGGCGTGGCACTTGTTGAATGCAGTGGGGACTTGGAAAAGGCACTGGGGTGGCACTTGAAAAAGGCACTAGGGTGGCAACACTCTAGTAGCAGTGATTTATGGCACACTGGTGGAGATGGGGACCTTCCCTGACTGGCTCCTGAAGGGGGTCAAGGTCATGGGAGGGTCATATACATCGTTGTCGTCACCATCGTCGCATGATACAGACATCTTAACCTTCTTCATAGGGAATTGTATCCTCTTCTTGCTTTGAAAATGAGAAGAAAGGTGAAATGGAGGCTCACTTTCCGAAGAGGTGCTAGATGGGGTCGAATAGGAGAGTGCTGAGTGGGAAAAATTGCTTACACTTCCTTGGTCAATAGTGTCCACATGGGGCACGTTACCATATTTCTGATAAAAACACGTGTCATCAGCACACTCAATATTATTAAAATCACTAAGAAATTCCAAAATCTCGTCGAGTCTTTTCTCAGAAGGGAATTTCTTTTGCATTTTGCTAACCTGAAAAGTTGGATTCTTTTTTTTTTTTTTTTTTTTTTTTTTTAGTTTTCCCCGTCTATCCTCGAACATCCGGCAGCCTAGCACGAAGATGACAACATCACTGCATAGCGACACTATTCACCAATGTTCAGTGAAAATCTCTTTAACTTTCATTAACATCACTCTGAGATAATTAGTGAAATGTAAAAGCATACGAAATTGAAATTTCAACACAGTTTAGTAGTGTGGTACCAAAATTGAGACCAAAAAAAAAAGAAAAGAGCTACATCTCTGCTATTATCTGAAGCTCCGACTTGTGCATCCTACCCATGTTGTATCATAACAGTCTTATCCAGCAAACCTCGAGAACGACGCCACAGACAAAGCAACAGGATGAAACCTGGGAAAAATTGCTTTGCGCCTGCGCCTGGTTCCAAATTTGGGGACTGTTAACTTACCCAGGGTTAGAGGCTCTTTAGCCTAAAGTAGACGATTTGTTGGCTGTGCAATGTGTGGCAATTCTCTGAAGTATTGTGGATGACCGGTTCCGATAACTTGGTGGGTTATTGTACATATGTAGTATACTTTTGTAGTATTTTCGATAGACCAATAGTGTGGATGTTTAAGGGGACTCATATAATGAATAAAAGTTTCTATTTGCACACAGTTGTTTCTACCAACTAAGTAGTCTTTTAGGTATTCAAAGGTATGATCTTCAACGCTGATAGACCGTAGATCATTTGGTAGCAGTTCATGCACAACTGTATCGTAAGTAGCACTGACATTAAGCAGTATTAAAATACCACATGTATTTTCAGCCATCATTTCCAGCATATCATTTACAACAGAGGAGATGGCTGTCTGCGTAGAGTATAGTTTTCTGTAAGGAGATTGTTTGTAAAGTGGCTGACTAGTTCAAGAATTACATATTCTAGCCCTTTTAAAACAAAGGATAGATTCGAAATAGGTCTATATGAGCTTAAATCCTGGTAGTACAGATGCATTTTTCAGAACTGGTGTGACTATAGCCATTTTCTCAGATTTAGGAAACTTACATTCATCAATGCTAGCATTTGCTATTCGCATTATTATTTTGGATAAACTAGAAAAGTTTCCCTCTCCAATTACTTCAGATATTTGCATAGGATCGATCGCGCAGTTTGTTTTCTTTGCTCTCTTGAAAATTCTGGTCATGTCATCTAGTGTTATGTAGTTGAATCGTATTAATTTTTTTCTGTGTGCCTGGTGTATCATTAATCTCGTGTTGAGAATTTACAAATGACCTGGTTATATTTTCAATTTTGTTTTTAAAGAATACTAGAGAATAATTTGCTAGTTCCTGGTCACAGTATCCATCAGGTAGCATCTTTTCTTTTACATTTTCCATTATACCTTCAGGAGACAATATAACTTATCTAAGTCTTTTGCTGCTTCGAGGATCTTTCTTTTATAGTATTCACTTTTTTTTTCCTTCTTAGTAGGTAGTTATATTTCCACGCAGCAGTTTTATATTCTACCAAAGTATTTTCAGTTTTTAACCTATTCCACTTTCTTTCTTTACGTCTTTTCCCCTCTTTTTCACAAAAGTCTTCCCATCAAACCGAGATTGGTCTTTTACAGTTATAGTCTTTTACATCGGTAGGAACATGGTATTATATTCATTTTTACTCACTTTATTATAAGTGGTCGTAAGACAGTTAACACACCTAGCTCCCAACAGACGTTTCTCATCATGATCATAGGGAATGTTGATAGCATCATTTATTTTTTTTCTGTTTCTGTAGAGGAAGATTAAACGTAATAACTTTTATATCAGAAACAATATTATTCATATTATCACTTAAAACCAATTCCATTGTATGCCCAGTTAAAGTAGTTGTACAGTCGACAATATTCACTAGTCGATATGATTGTAATAGCTCACTAAATGCCAAAGCGTCAGGATTTGATGCATTATCCATCCAAAAATTGAAGTCTCCACAGATAAATAATTCATTTCTCTCCATGATAATCGTCTCAATGAGACCACCGAATTCTTCAAAAAAGATAATAGTGTTTGTTTTAGGAGGTTTGTAGATTGTTAAAAAGGATGTTTTTCTGTTTTTTAGCGCATAGTTTATTTGTATACATTCAAAGCTTGTTACACTAGTTCTTTTCAACATTTTGAGATTTGAGTAACTTTTATGAGTAAAGAGTCCAACACCCCCACCAGACCTACCTTCTCTCGGTATGTGAAAGAGGGTGTGTGGGGGGCGTCATTTCAGTGATGTTTGCCTTGTCCAAGTTATTTAACCGTGTTTCAGATAATGATAGCATATCCAAATATTTTCGTTTATTAATTCTCGAATTTTAATAGTCTTAATACATACAGATTGTATATTTACTTATCCACAGTTTATGACATCCCTAGTAACAATGATCAGTATTTTCTGCTAGTCTTTCCAATTCCAAGTCATAAAATTTACAGTCTCTAGAGTTTACTATGTGGTCACTTGGTTTTTTTAACTTTGTGCAGGTTATACACTTCGACACCTGCGAATTACACTCCTTGGTGGAATGTTTTCCTGAACATTTCCCGAAGAGTTTATCCTCATTCTTAGACTTGCAATCTTTTTCAATATGGTCAAACCTCAGACAGTGGTAGCAGGTGATCAAGTGGTACCTATCACATATGTTATAAATGTGACAGGAACAAATATAATATGTATGTGTTCTTGTATGTATCGTCTTCGTCTTATTTAACTTTTAATGTGATTCATCCAAATGTCCATATCTGTTACTTTACTTTTACTTCTACTTTTATGGGTTTATTTCTCGCCCTCCATCAGACACTGAGAGTCTGCTCAGGCAGGACTTGGTGTGTGAAAATAATTTCTTTCCAGTTAATATTTTGCTCTGTATCTTTTCAGTTATTCGCTAGCATTTGTATTCAGGCTTAATAGTTTTCAGATCAATATTATAACACTTTCCAAAGAGATAAGTCTTCAGGTTTTTCTTGAAAGCTGCCACATTTTTGGTGTTCTTGACATCAAGTGGAAGGTCGTTAAAGAGTCTCAATGCAGCATAACAAAACGTTCTTCCTCCTATTGCATGATTCACAATAATTTCAAATAGTCTATATGGGTCATCAGCATGTCTAATTCTTACAGCAGCGCTAGTAGCTTAGGGGTAGGGCACCAAGCAATAATGAAGATATATAGGCTTATCACTTGTAGGGGCTTTGTGAGTCAACAAACAAATCTTAAATTCAATTTTAGCCTTAACAGGTAACAAATATAGATCAATCAATGCAGGAGTTATTCTCTCCCAAATTTAATGCCTTTTATCAGTCTAGCCGCCCGGTTTTTCCCATTTTGAAGCTTTCTTAGTAGTGTATCGGGCAATTTATAGTACAGAGAATTGCAATAATCAAGCCTTGATATTACTTGACTCATCACTAAAATTTTTGTACTGCCCTCTGTTAAATATTTTCTAATAAATGTTATGTTTCTCAGGTGATAGTTACACACTTCCACTGTATTCACTATTTGATCCATCATTGACAAATTACAATCTATCAGTACACCCAAATTTTTCACAACAGGTACAGTGCTAACATCAGCGTCACCAATTTTTATTCTTAGAAATAACTGGTAATTCTTCAAAGCCACCTTTCTGCCAAAAAACATACATTCTGTTTTATCATCATTTAATTTAAGCTTCTTCCTCTGCATCCATGTTTTTATTTCAGTCATTATCTCATCAATTTTCTTCTTTGTATCTTGTGTTGTTGAAATTAAAAGGTAGAACTGAGTATCATCTACATATAGTTTAAAGCCCACTTTTAGTTTTTCAAGATGTGTGATAGCTCGATTGTATATATGTTGAAGAAGATAGGACCCAGAACACTACCCTGTGGTACACCTTTCATAAGAACTCTCTCACTGGATCGGTTTCCAGGAACTTCTACAATAGTCTTCCTGTTCGTTAAGTAACTTCACAAAAATCCCAGTGCTTCCTCAGTCACTCCAATGGACTTTTAGTCGCCAAGTAAGTACTCGTTCACAACATTATCAAAAGCAACACTAAGATCTAACATAATCAAAATTCCACACGTTTCCTCATCAAGAAGACCTATCATATTATTCTTTATTGAGCATAAGGTAGTTTCTGTAGAGTGATTAGCTCTGTAGGCCTATTGATTTTGGGGGAATACCTCTAACTCATCAACATGGACCCATAATTGCTCACTTATGATTTTTTCAATAAGCTTCGACATGTAGGATAAATTTGAAATGGTCCTATATGAATTTAGTTCGTTTACATTACCTTTTCCTTTGTATATTGGTTTGATCAACGCAGTTTTTTCACAGCTAGGAAAACAGGATTATGATATACTTAGGTTAATTATATTCAGGTTGTTTGGAGCTTCACTTATTGAACTGTTTGGGAAAGGGTCGTTTCCACAATATGTCTTCTTCATCTCTCTCATAAACTTTAACAAGTCGCACATATTCATTTCCTAAAATTTTATTAACTTCTTACCCTCCTTCACTGGCATGACTGACTGTCCTTCTTAGTGGTTTTGGGGGAAACCTCTATAAATTTTATCATTTTTTTCATTGAAGAATATAGCAAATTTCTCTACCCAGACATTATCAGGCAAGACATATTTTTTCTTTAATCCCATCAAATCATCTAAGTTTTTGTGAAACTTCCTCATGTTATTAGTTATTTTACTTTCGCCGTTGTAGAATTTTCTTTTTGTTTTTTCTAACAGGATGTTATAGTCCTTTCTGGCCTTATTGTATAGATTTCTGGCTTGTGAGGATTTGGCTCTTTTCCATCTACCTTCCATCTTATGGCTATGTCTTTTCGCCTTTAATAGCTCACTATTATACCATCTAACATTTTCGTGTACAACTATTTATTTGGTCTTTATAGGTCACGGTATCATACATTTTTCCAAAATTGTCATTATATTTTTTGGTATAACACCCAACACATTCTCTATCTACCATATGTTCACATTGTATATTCTCACAGGATATTTTCGCTACACTAGCTTCAATAAAATTCTCAGTATCGAAATTTTCCCGCTCCCTATATGTGATCCATTTCGTCAATTCTCTAATGTAATTTATATTAACATCAAAAGTGATGAGTTTATGAGTTTTTGAGATCTCAAAGTCTGGTTCCACTTCAAGTGATCCATTTCGTCAATTCTCTGATGTAATTTATATTAACATCAAAAGTGATGAGTTATGAGTTTTTGAGATCTCAAAAACTGGTTCCACTTCAAGGTTTCTTATTAGGTTAGAATATTTCCCACATATGACCAAGTCGAGTGTATGACCACCTACTGACGTTGATATCAAAACACTGTTTATGAAATAAATCATCTCAAATACTTCCTTGAGTTCTTTAGCCTTATTATCATTTTCATCATCTACCCAACAACTAAAGTCTCCACCAATTAATGTATTTTTAATATCGTCCACCACACCCACAAGAATACTAAATTATTCAATGAATTTCCTCATATTACTCTCTGGTGGTCTATACAATGATATTATATTCAATACTTTACTGTTCCTTGTCAGTTTAAAATAGATATATTCAAATATTTCAAATACTATTTCATTCTTGATGGAAACCCCAGAGAAGGTTTTTGACACGAAGACACCACTTCTCCTCCAGTTTTATCCTTTCTTGGTACGTGGTAGAAATCGTGAGTACACGGCGTCATCTCCTGAATCTTTGAGTTATCACTAATATACCCCTGCAACCAAGTTTCAGTTAATAAGCATAAATCTAATTCCATTTCATTAATAAGATTTCTAATTTTTATGGTTTTATTCCCCACTGATTGAATATTTATCAGACCACACTAAACCAATGGGTTAGACTCCATAATCGGTTCTATTTTTTATCCTGGTAAGGTCCTCCTTGTATACTATACAGTTTTAATCATATGTTTTATGATTCGTATCATTGTAATTCCTCATTGAGCAGTTATGACACTTTAACGAATTTACACTACAATTCGTGGTTCGGTGTTCCTGGCTACAGTTGGCATATACTTGAGTCTTGCTACAACTATTGGTAGTATGACCAAATTCCTGGTATTTATAACATTGAAATACATTGTAGGAATCATAAATTTTGCAGCATCCTCCAAGCGTGGTATATTCTCTATCGTCCCTTTTACGGAAAACTTTCCTGATAGATGGACTACACTTTACAATGACATGTAATTTACCACTTTGTCCTGATTCAAACTTTCTGATCAATTTAAAGTCCTCTTCATTTTCACATATATCATTCAACTATTCATTCTTCTCCTTTATACTGGCAATTATATCATCTTCATTTTAATCAATATTGCAAACCTTTATCTTCGGTTTAAGTAGATCCTTTTTATCCACTTCTACCATAATGTCATTCTTGACCTCTTCTAAGTAATTTTTAGCCTTTTCTAACCCAGCTTTATCCTCAAAAGTAACTACCAAGTGGCCTTGTTTAGAGGTTTTAACCTATTCAACATTCGTGGTTATCTTCTTCATAGTGGTCTTGGTCACATTCTCTTGTTTGTAATCCATAAATTTCTCTTTCAGCTCAACAATTTCTTGACACATATTGGTGTATTGAGAAGTTATCATATCCATAATACCAGACATCTGTCGATGTATATTTACCTTCATCTCTTCCATGTTGATGCTTAGTTTCGTCATGTTTTCCCATGATTGCCTGACCCATGAACCATTGGGATTTGCAGTCTCAACACATCTTAGACATTTATAAATGATGTTCCTGCTTTGAAAAATGTAACTTTTACCATCGCTTAAATTTGAGCAAGCTTTTTCATCATGGTACCATCTTCGGTATTCATCGAATTGTATCCTAAATTCGACATAGACCTCACAATGCCCACACCTGCCCTGACTGCCTCTGTCTTCACTTTCTTCATCAGCGACGTTAATTCGCATGCTAGCTGCCATTTTCTTTTCCTCCTTCCCTTGGAGTACCGTGTCAATCTCGGTCATAAATAGATAGAGCTAATTCACGGGACTAAGTTTTTCTTTTCGTTTTCTAAGGATGGGCATATTGAATCATTTTTAAATGACTTTTCAAGTAGCCGCACCCCAACACAAAAATGATGGGTCAGGCCTTTCGCCACAGACCTCGCATAAAAAAAAAAAACGATTGACTTTTAACACTCGATTTAAGTAATATCAACACTAGTAAACACCCAAAAATGTTATTTTCATAGTATAAACAACGAGATACAAAATGATTCCCACTTTAAGCAAGTTTCGATACAGAGCATTAACACACACGTCCACACCCGCTGACGTCTATTAATGGCACCCTCTAGGTTTTTATTCAAGTATATGTTCAGGAGAGCTGGTAGGTATTTTAAGAAATCAATAGCAGTAAATCTCATTTATTGGAAAACGGTAAGTATCAATATATTATTCCAAATTCTATACCGTCGTCGTAACTATAGTTAAGACTAATTTATTAACTGCGGAGTACACCTCGTTAAGATGTTGGTGTTTACAGTAACCAAGCGTGGTTACTGGCGAGAAACCAAAATCTTGTCATTTGGTCTTTGGTCCTCGTAG
>NC_090728.1:13153373-13160873 GCF_036898095.1 Palaemon carinicauda
GTGTTCTGTGAATGGCAGGAAATATTTTTGACCCCACCAATATTCGCTATCAGTGACAGCGACCAGGAGGATACATTAACCAATAGCTTTATTTTACTACGGACCTGTCTGGATTCCGTGTCCCTGTTACTGAGATAGAGGACATCAGTTTCTTTTTATTGAAAGTTAATGGAAAGATAGAGCATCTATAGTTTTGGAAGTAAATATAACCCTTGAATTGAGTTCGAATTCACCGTAACATTAATGATAAGGTTAAATTATTTGGGGGAGGGTATTACGTTTCTATAAGTATTTATAGGAGTGATATTTAGCACGATCCATTTATAATGAAGAATCGGCGACTCTCTCTCTCTCTCTCTCTCTCTCTCTCTCTCTCTCTCTCTCTCTCTCTGTTAGCACCGGGTTGACAAAGATAAACGGTTCACTTTACCATTCGGATACACACACACAGACACACGCACACACACACACACACACACACATATATATATATATATATATATATATATATATATATATATATATAGAGAGAGAGAGAGAGAGAGAGAGAGAGAGAGAGAGAGAGAGAGAGAGAGAGAGAGATTTTCTCATTTTTCTTCTGATAGGGTGTCGCAGCCCACCCTCCCCTGCTTTCCAACATAAACAAAGCTTTATATGCTGACTTCCGTACTGTCACTATCTCACCCATCCACAAGTAGCAGCTGGACTAATGGGAACTGGAACACAATCAATTGCCATACATTCTTATTTCTAGTACGCTCTTTTGACTCTCTTATATCTATTTTGAGGGTGGAACTTTTTGTGTGGACGGTTGTGTCCTTTTGTCAACATCAAATCGTTTCCCCCCTACACACTGACCACTTCTATTCAGTCATTCTTAAAAGTCGTTGTATCAAGTTTTTGTTTTGAAAGATTTTAGTTAATTAGCGTAATTTTTTCGAGGACATAATTGTTTTTGTGATAAGTTATAGAGAGAAAGTGGGAATGAAAAAATTGAAGACATAAGCAATTAGAGACCCAGTTATCAATAAAGATGAAAGCGAGAGAAATAAAAAATCATAAACACTCCACGGCTTTCATAAGCCTTTATGGAACACACGTACAGTTACAAGAGAATGCGCTCTATGTAATACAGTTTAATCCTCCTATAGTATGATCAAATACCTTTTGGACTTGAAAGGTATACCCTATATATATATATATATATATATATATATATATATATATATATATATATATATATATATATATATATATATATATATATATATATATATATTTATTTATTTATTTATTTGTATATATATATATATATATATATATATATATATATATATATATATATATATATATATATATATATATATATATATATATATATATATATAGGGTATACCTTTCAAGACCAAAAGGTATTTGATCATACTATAGGAGGATTAAACTGTATTACATAAATCGCATTCTCTTGTAACTGTACGTGTGCGGAATTTGGATGTACACCCAACCCCCTCAGCTAATTTTGTAACCTTCCTAAACCTGACAAGGACTGGATAGAAGATAATCTGCTCAACGCTCATCTTTAGTGTGTGACATGTATAATCATTGATTAACAATTTCAATCTTACAATTAGTGTATGTTTATGATTATTTCAACTCCATCTAATGAATTCACTGTATTCATTACCTCCATCTTTCAAGGTTATCTTTCTAGGCCACCAGCCAAGATGGGTCCCTATGCACCCACTCCATGACAATACGAAACTTAATGTTTTTAAAGCCTAGTCATGGCTTTTATGCATCTCTGAATATTAACAGTGTATAAACTCGGATACGATATGTAATTGTGTCCTTATTTCCATAGGTACCCACAGCCACGACAGCCGTTAGGAAGCAATACGTAAAGCAATAAAAGTTATCATAACTCTGATTTTACTGTAATTATTGTAGAATCATAACTTTCTTATCTTTATATTATTATTTTTTTTCAGGTCAAGAAATCCAGTGGTGAACTTTTTTGTAACCTATCATTGACCATTTAGAAGATGTTTGAGGTTTTAATTACAAAAACTCATGTTATAGGACTCTGACATGTAGCATTTCTCTATTGATTTTTTCTCTTTCGGTCTGAGGTACAGGAAATTTAGGCCTTATATTAAATCATGGCATTCAAAATTGTCTTTCATTATAACTTTTTTCCTGGTGCTAAAAGGTTAAGATTATCAAGTGTGTCAGACAGTGCCAGGAAAGCTTCTACTATGCATCTGGAAACTGTGCATCTGGCGGACCATCCAAGACACATAGAAGGATAAGCAGAATTACTTGTACATGTCTGACTACAGTGCATGCAATTCATGTACCAGGATCAAAAAAAAAAAAATGTGGTACAATTAAGCTAGTCCCTCTAAAGAAGATGGGAAATACTTGCTAAACTACAAGAAATCGAACAGGAGACTTACTGAGCCCTTAACTTTAGCATACATAATGACAGCTTTAATGAAGTCATCATCTGATCATGGTTATCACCAAGAATGCTATAAGAGGTTCAGTATGATGTATTTGTTTCTGCCTTGATCAGAAAATAAACGAACAGAGTGTATCATACAGGGCCAAAGGAACATCTAGAGAAGGTATAATCTTCACAGTTGATTGCATATTTTGTAACTGATATACATGAGATGATAAAAGTAAAAGGGTTTTAGACTATTGAAGGTCATTGTTAGTTTAAATTTGGTAAATCTGGAACAACAGGCTGAGTGAGGAATGATGATCATCTACTCATAGTATCAGAGACAATTATCTGTTTGCATGTGAACAAATTATCACCGGCATTGGAAGAGGCTTTCAGATTTGCTTTCAAAAAAGCAACAACATATTTTCATCAACAATTGAATGATCAAACTCTGTGACCTGAGAGAACTGTACATACAACATTTAGAAGAAACAGTTTCCCAATCCAGAATACAGAACCACGAAGCTTAAAGACAAAGGCCAGAATCGTACCAAGTACCCATATATATCATATTCTCAACTAAGTAAAGTGGACCAGTGTACCACGGATACATCGTATATAATAGTAGTGTGACTATTGTTAATGCTATTCGAAAGACATATGTCAATGGGTCATCTAATATAATGAGAGAATCAGGGATGCAGCCAAATGGTGTCATTAAAAAAAAAAAAAACTCTTTAAAGAAACTGATGAGCTGAAGTAGCCACCTAATATGCTTGATGTCCGAGTGGGCAGTTAGGTGATAACTGAGAGATGGTGAAAATGCAACTAACTTTATTTCAACTGACAGTGAGCTTTTATAACAATAGTTTCAGTGAAAGAAAGTCACACAAATTTAAATAGATCGATAAAACCTATAAAGGAAATAACAGGTTATCAGTTTGAGGTAAGAGTGATAATGTTAATATACAAAAATAAAAATAAAAATATGTTAGTGTACAAGTATGTGTGATACACGTATGGTACATGGCTCCCCTATTAAAAAGTCATGCAGGTGTAATAGAGCACCCTGCTCTTAAGAGGTACACAGTAGGTGGTCATATGGCAGGAGATATACAGGTTTTAGGCGACCAATGGAGACCCAGTCCTCTTTGCCACACATATCGAGGAGAGTCCCTGACGAAAGGGCTCATTTAAAGGGGCGTTAATGGTGGCTTGCTAGTGCAGATCTGTCAGTGTGTTTCTTAGCTAGGGGCTTGTAAGTCTAGAGGCAAGGAGTAAATGTTCCCACAATGTGACGTAGGCCTCCGGAGATTGTCAGAGAAGGTTACAATCCGAAAAAAATTCGCCAGGGACGTCGTACTAGTCCCTATACATCATTTCACCTGCTGAGACATCTAGGGCGTCTTAAGGATTGGCCCTTAGTCCTAGGAGCACCACGGCAAGCTAAGTAAACCAGTTGGAGTCCTTGAAGCAGGACATCAAAAGTGCTTTGCGGATACGGAGAGAATGTTCAACCATACTGTTGGCAGCAGGGTTGTATGCAATTGTCTGAGGAAGGGTGGCACCACAGGCAATTTGCTATTGATGTCTACAATTGAGAGGTTAAAGGGGTACCCCTATCACGAACAATATGGTCAGGGATACCATTTCTCGCTATCCATCATGAGAGTATGGCACATGCACACTTGGCGGACGTTGCAATCTATATGAGAATGGCTTCAGGACAGCGAGTGGTGCTGTCGATGACGGTAAACAGGTAACATTGTCCTTGTGATGTGGGTAGAGGACCTATAACATCAATGTGAATGTGGAAAAAGCACCGCTGATCTTGAGTAAAGGTACCCGCTCCTGAATCCTTTTATCGATGTACTATTGAATTTTTCCATAAAGTACATACGTGGACCCAATCCTTAACATCCTTAGTAATATTGTGCCAAATGAAGTTTGTCCTCAGTAGCTGTGCAGTAAAACAGCCCAAGGGATGTGAAAGACCATAAATTAAATCAAACACCTATCGGCGCATGGGATGTGCAGGATGTCCTCTATGCTTGGTACTCTGGGTCTTTTTGTTGGGCTTCTGCCAAGGCATTGTAATCAAATCCCAGGTGAATTGATGCCAAGGCATTTCTTGATAGGGCATCGGCAAAGCGATTCATTTTCCTTAGGACGTGCTTAAGGGTACAATTGTATTCATCCACGGAGGAGAGATGTCGGCATTGACGGGCATACCAGCCTTTGGACTGACAAATGAAGGCATGCATCAGAGGCATGTGGTCCATGTTAATAAAGAAATTTGTACCTTCCAAGAAATGGCAAATGTGACGGAAAACCAAATACACCGACAGCAAATTGTGATTGAAGATAGCGTAGCCGGATTCAGCTTTGGACACCTCTCTACTGATGAAGCCAATGGGTATGTCGAGGTGTTGACCACTTGTTCGATAACTGCGAAAGGGCGACGTTGCTGGCATCAGTGGCAGCAGCGGTTGATAAGGCATACTTTGCGTTGCAGAAGAATGCTTTTTGAAGAGGACCCCACTTTAGGTCTTTTGGCTTGGCCTTGAGGGAGACATATAGGGGGCAAGGGTGATAGTCATGGCTGGAAGAAAACGGTAGTAGTAGTTGATCGAGCCCTAGAATTCTTGCCGTGCTTTGATGGTTGATGGCCTGGGAAAGTTCTGAACGGCTGCTACCATCTCCAGAAAATGGTGATCTCCTTCAGGAGTGATGTTGTGCCCTAAGAAGGATACTTTGTTGGCACATGTCGTAACGGACTACAAGGCCATTCTGTTATAGGGGGTCGAGCATGATGCATAGATGACGGAGGTTTTCCTCTTTGGAGGAAGAAAACACAAGTATGTTGTCCACGTAACATACGCAGAAGAAGTCACCTAAGACGCTGTCAATGAAACTTTGGAAAGTGGACCCAGAATTACGAGGGCCAAAACAGCTGTAATTGATGCTGTATGTACTTAAGGGTGGGGGGAGGTAATGGAGGCCTTTGGGTGTCTTTTGTTTTCATGAGCACCTAATAATACCCCTTCAGGAAGCTGAGCATGGAGAAAACCTTTTCTTTGTGAAAATAGAAGGTCACATCAGCAAAGTTTGGGGGGGAGTAGTGATGAAGCTCTTTGTGCATGGTAGGCACCTGTAATCCCCACACGGACACGAAAAGCCATCTTTCTTAAGGATAATATGTAAGGGTGACGACCATGGGCTTGAGGCCTTTTGGCAAAGGCCCATTTCTTCCTTTAGGTGAACGCTCGTTTAGCGGCTGCCAAATGATCCGCTGCCAGACGTCTGAAACTGGCAAACATTGGGTGACCCATTTTTTGGATATGGTGAAATGGACCATCTTTTGCAGTAACCGTGGGCATTTGACAAAGATCTGGATGAAAAACGTCTGGGTACGATGTGAGGAGTTGGGCGAAGGCATCCGAGGGAGAGCTGATATGGAGAGCCAGGCTGGATGGGACGGTTTCGAAAAGCATCGAGGAAAACGAATCTGCATTGACTAACCGTCAGTGAGCTCTATCTCCTAGGCAGTGGAAAGGTGAGAGGAAATCTGCAACGATTACTGGCAATGCGGCATCAACAACGAGAAATTTCTAAATATATTAGGGGCTTCCAAATGATAATAAAAAGGTTTCATAACCTTGGGTGGGTATCGCAGATCTGTTGGTAGCTACCAGGCGGATGTTGACACAATCCGATAGACTATGTCATATCCTTGAGAATGGCCTTGACAGAAGAGAACGGCAAGCACTCGTGTCTACCAAAAATTGCCCTGTCGTACATACATCGTGTAAAAAGAAAAGATTAGTGACAGGGGAGGCCACCACTTCCAGCGATGGCCCACTTATATGTTTTTGTCCACTGACAACAATCCATACCTTTTATCGCAGCAGCCCCAATTTTTGAATAATAGTAGGATAATTGCGGCCAACGGGCTTCAGTAAGTGCTGGGAGAGGTTGTTGATTGGGGCATAAGCAAGGGGGGATATATGAGGGTAGCAGCGGACTTTGTTGCCGCTCCGGCACAACTGTGTCCTACTGCATTCACATCAGCTATGGCCGATGGTGAATAGTTGTCCACTTCGTGAAGAGTGCAGGCGTTGATGGAGGTCTGGAAGGTGGTGAACTGGGTGTCCATAATGGTGTCAGCTTTGGTCATCAGGTCTTTCATGAGCAAAATATCAACACCAGCGACATCATCATTTACAGGTTCAGGTAGGTACCATACCCAAAATGCATGAAATAGATATCCTAACGAGGAGAGTCGTCTGCAGCAGGTTGCAGGTGAGCGATACTGATCATTTTCCTGAGGGCAAGCAAAGCCTTTTGGTCGCCCAAAGGTTGTTGAGAGAGCTGAAATAGTTTTGCTATGGGAGAGACCGGTGATGGCGAGTACTGTTCCCAGAGGTTTGATTTGAGGGCATTCTGTGTTATTGGCCGCTCTCCTTGCTCGCACACCCAATCAGATATTTCTGGGAAAATGTCCTGGGGTATGGCCTTGTGAGTGTAATTTGCTTTGGTGCTTCCCTGAGTCACCTCCTTGATGCAAAACTGGAACCCGGCGAGCACTTCTCTGGGGGCAAAGGACGGCAGTTTCAGTGATGTGGTGTTGATAGTAGAATCACCCTCGGAATGCGGTATCATTTAACAGTAAAACGCAGCAGTAATGGGGAAAAGCAGGAGGTAGATAGTCACTCCATCGGTCGCCAATGTGCAAGAGGGCAATTAGGTGATAACTGAGAGACGACGTAAAGGCAACTAACTTAATTTCAACAGACAGCGAGCTTTTATAACAATAGATTTAGTGAAATAATGGCACAAAAATTCAAGCTGATTGATACAAGCCCATACAGGAAATAAAAAGCGATCGGTGTGAGAGGGGAACGATAGCAACAATATCACAAAAAACAGAAATACCATTAGTGTAAAATGGTGTATGATACTTGTGGGGTACATTGATTTGGAATCCAGTGTAAAGATAACAATAGAACTTCAAATATTTCTGAGCCATATCTTCACAAAAGAGATTGTCC
>NC_090728.1:13185873-13190873 GCF_036898095.1 Palaemon carinicauda
AATATTAAGATTAAGTACTTTTATGGTCATAATACATGCAGGTTTCCTGCCCCCTACAATATCATTTCTGAGTCCCTGCATTATTGGAACCCTCAGGTTTGCAATGTATGTCAGATCCTAATGTCCGAGGGTTTTCGAGAATCCCAAGTCGGTGCAGTTCGTAACAAACTACGCAACTGGGTGAGAGGTTTCAAGAAAATCTCTCCGGGACCATACCTACCTAATTATAGGATGCGTAACCTACTATTCTCAAAAGCAAGTAAGGATATAGTGGTGCCCCAGGAACGATTCACACCTCCATGCGGCCAGATAGCCCTTGGGACGGAGGGCAGGAAGGCCCCACGGTAAGATGTGGATAGTACCCATTGAAATTTCTTCCGTCTCTGCCGGCTCTAGAGCCATTAACATCGACATCTTCACCCTCTACCCCTCTATTAGACGAAATGGACCAATTATTGGCCCATATGAAAGGTCTTATAGAAAACTTTCGCAAACAAGACAAAAAGGAGGTGGCGAAATGCAAGAGAGACCTCTGTGAAGCTCCACTTGTCTCTCCCCAAGGGTCATAAAAACGACCCAGAGACCAAGACCTTCCGACATGCTCCAAAACCAATTCATGGAGGTTTGTGGAGCTTATGCCAATTTTAAACGGCAAACTCTACATCTCGGGGAAGATGGTTGCAGTTCCTTTGGACGAAATCCAGTTTTGGCCAAGTTTTGACGCTTCCCCTAATTGCTTCATTCGACTGAGACATGATCCAACGTCAAGAAAAGAAACGGAACTGAAGGAGATCATGATTCTCGACCATGATAAGGCACAGGCAATCTTTTCATGTAGCGTGAGAAAAGCGGGTTACTCGGTGTCGAAAGTATTCATACTAAGTAACAGACACCCTTACTTTCTTGTTCCTGCTTCAGTATCATTCCCCTTTACGTGGAAGGCATTTAAATCTGTTGCCAAAGTAGTGGAGGCAAGTAGACCATGTCCTACACTCGAGGAGTGCAAGCCTTTGTTATTAGCCTTTCCTAGTCAGGGGAAGGATTGGAAAGAAGTCAACTTAACCTTTTCAGTGGGAAGATTAGACGTGGATGTTGCTAGACGACAGTTTAGCGAGAATCTCCCTAAACTATCTGAGTTTCTTTTGGGGAAGGATCAAAAGACAAAGGAGAGACTTGCAGCCTCCCTATCCCTAAAGAACTGCATAGAGTTGTGTTCAGCCCACCAAAGTACCCTAGACATGCTCATGGTCTTGGCCAAAATGCATATGGCCACCTTAGTAAAAGACCTTTATGCCTTTATGAAGGCTAGGATAGCCTGTAGGGAGTTTGTGTTCGCTGCCGCAACAATGAAACACAAAACCAGGAAGTTGATATCTTCCAACATCTGGGGTAGAGACCTCTTTCCAAACGAGGTAGTTAGAAAGGTGATTATGAAGGCCACCATGGAGAACATAGGACTTCTCCAAAAGTGGGGCATCTTTTCAAAGAGAAAGTCTTCCACGGTTGTGGGTCCCCAACCTAAAAGGAAGACGGGAAAGTCTATCTAGAAATATTCCTCGGGCTATTCAACAACATCCCACAGTTGCAATGACCGTGGTGCCACAGGCAAACGGTCGAATATGTAAACCTTCTGATCAGGCGAAGCAAAGAGACGCTTCTGGTAGGAGGGAGGTTCCTTCAGGATCGCTGGACCTTTGATCCTTGGGTCCAAGGCCTATTCAAAATGGGACTAGGATGGTAAATAGACATGCCTCCACCATCATTTCCTCAACTCTTCCTACACTCCAAAACCCTCCTGGAAGAGTATACCTTAGAGCTCTAGAGCATACAGGTGGTAAGGAAAGTATTGTCCATCGAATTCCAGGGAAGGCTGTTTGGTGTTCACGAGAAGGAATCAAGAAAACTCAGAGTCATTCTGGACGTGTCGCCAATCAACAAGTTCAAATAAAACAGCAAGTTCAGAATGTTAATCCTTCTGAATATAAGGATATTGTTTCAAAAAGGGGTGTTTGCAGTCTTGTCAGACCTGAAAAATGTCTATTGGTAACTTCCAGTCAGTCACCCCCTCCCCTCCTACCTAGGATTCAAGTTACAGAGGATAACGTATGTCCTAGGAAAGATACTTGCCGGATTAAACACAGTCCTAAGTATCTTCACAGGATTGGCAGACACAGTCATGCAAAATCCAACACTAGAAATGGTTCAGGCAAAAATATACCTGGATGAAAGGCTGGGGTCGGCAGCACCCGAAGTGGCTGGTCTATGAGCATCCAAGGAAGTGATACCCTTCCCGGAACCTCGGGGATGCAAGATAAGCTTCAAGAAGCCTCGATTCTCTCCAGCTCAAAGGCTTCAATGGTTAAAAAAAACATTGAAACCTCTGGTCACACCAACTCTCCTTTCCCTTGGGGATGTAAATGGAGATTGCAGGGTCGGTCAAGACACTATGGTAATCATTCAGTATGCCAAGAGGCTAACAGGAAGGAGTTCTGAACTCTCTCCAGTTCGCAATAGTGACAGACCCAGTGCTAAGAGCACAGCTGAAAGATGAGTTAAGAGTCTGGAGAAGATACGAATCAAACGCTCGAAAAGATCTAAAAGGGCTTATCTGGGACATCGAAGCGATAATGAGACGTCAGAACCAAAAAGGCTAGAGAGCGTCTCATACAGTCTAGGTGACGTTAACCATCTCTTACCTAAAGGAATGGCACCCACCAGCAGTTCACGTACAATCAATCCGCAATGTGACAGCGGATGCTCTAGTCGGACTCAAGCCGATAGAGTTAGAATGGTCTACAGACGCAGACCTATTCTCTCCCAGATGGGAACAAGTCCCCGAGCTGCAGATAGACCTCTTCTTCACAAGCGTCATAAAGAAACTACCTTGATATGTAGCCCCATACGAGGATCCTCTAGGGGAGATAACAGACATCTTGTCTATAGTATAGAATGGATGGACTCAGGAATTCCTGTTCATCCCATCCAATCTCCTGCT
The DNA here is from genome assembly GCF_036898095.1 of Palaemon carinicauda. NCBI lineage: Eukaryota > Metazoa > Arthropoda > Malacostraca > Decapoda > Palaemonidae > Palaemon > Palaemon carinicauda. The sequence goes on from NC_090728.1 coordinate 13,188,869, forward strand.
GAATGTCCTCAACATGCTGAGATCTTTCTAGGGAGGAGTGGTTCAGTTGGCTCCCAAGTAGCCCAAGAGCAATCTGCTCTCTTTAGTGAAGGAACTGAAGCTGAAGCTGGCCCTAGTTCTGAACCTAGGACTATCTCAGAAGGTTCAGAAGTTAATTGCCTTCGACTCATCACAGAGAGCCCAAACCCTTCATTTCATGATTTTCTTGCCCTAGCGGTTAGGAAAAGATTTGGGATATCAGAAGGCAATATAGAATTCCTAGAAAATTACAAGTCTAAGTCAACTAGAAGACAATATGAGTCATCTTGTAAAAATTGGTTGCTTTTGTGAAAGCAAAAGTGCCGAAAGAAATTTCAATGAACTTCTGTCTGTCCTCTGTCCACCTTCATAATCAAAGTCTATCTTCGTAAAACTTCAGACTTCAGGGGAGGACAGCTATTTAAAGGAGAAACCTCCGGATTAACCTTATCCCTAAAACAACCGAAGGCGAAGCTCACCTATTTTATTCGCAGAACAGATCCTGACAGTACTCCTGCAGGTCATGATCCAAGAAAGATTGCTTCATCACTGAAATTTCAAGTGGATTTGGCGAATGAAATCTTTAAAAAGATTCCGTAGGCATGTGCAAGGCTTAGGCCTGCAGGACCACCAAAGCCCATCTCATGGTCTTTGGACAAGGTCCTACATTATGCCTCATTTGTGAACAATGAAGATTGTTCCCTCAAGGATCTAACCCAAAAGGTTATTTTTCTGTTCGCTATAGCCTTCGCGGCTAGAGTTAGGGAAATAGTGGCCATATCTAGAGGTGAGGGCCACATTCAGATCACAGAAGCGGGAGAACTGAATCTTTTTTTCTGATCCAACCTTTCTCGCTAAAAACGAGCTATCCACTAAGAGAATCTACCCTCTGAAGGAAGATGTCTCTCTATGTCCTGTAGAGTGTCTAAAGGTCTATCTTCGTAGAACTTCAAACTTCAGGGGAGGACAGCTCTTTAAAGGAGAATCTTCTGGATCAAACTTATCCCTAAAACAACTTAAGGCGAATCTCACCTACTTTATTTGCAGAGCAGATCCTAACAGTACTCCCGTAGGTCATGATCCGAGAGATTGCTTCATCACTGAACTTTTTTCAGTATATGGACTTTGAGCGTCTTCGCTCATATACTGGATGGAAATCATCCAGGGTGTTCTACAAACACTATGCTAAGCAGGTCCATGGACTAAAACATTATGTAGTGGTGGCAGGTAGTGTATTAAAACCTGTCCTCTAATTCTGCGATGAACAGTTATTTGATTGGGACTGTCAATTAAAGGGAGAGGGTGGCAGCACTTATAGTGTGATCCCCTTTTAAATGAGTGTTACCCTGGTGACACTAATGTCAGGTTTGGAATTATACAGATAGCACTGGTGCCGTGTGTACGTAGTACACAGTGTTGATAGAATATAACAGGTACAGAAATTATGAAGAAAATTTTATGAAAAACTTTTCTTCATTCTAAGAGTGGCCATCATCATTTCTTTCCTTTCAAAACTGAAAAATAATTTCTGTATATGTTGCAGGTATCATTCCTTTATCGTGCTACATCATTCATTTTACTTGTTAATTCATTTAGTTATTTATTAGAAATAAATGTCTATTAGAATGTAATTGCGTCCTAATTCACCAAACAATTGCATGTTTAAGATGCCAGAGTTCTTTGACTTATTCATGTAAGTATACTTCATATCATTATATGCTTGCAAACAATGGATATAATAGACACTGATATTGGTTCGGCAATATATACAAACCATGAGACTGTTTGTATGCTCAGTGTATACTTATGTTTGTTCATACAATATATGCTAACCTTGAGGGCCCCTTTCTACTGTCTAGAATGACTCTTCCCTGTAGGGGACAGGAAGCACTAACATCATTTATGATTAGTGATGATGACGGATAATGGTAACGTCATTTGTCTCAAATGGTCCAGATGACCATAGAAATATTTTCCCAAGGTTAAG
>NC_090728.1:13198373-13215873 GCF_036898095.1 Palaemon carinicauda
AGCCTGTAATCATATATAAAAATCTGACGATGTACAAGTTTTTTGAGATCGATGTTACTGTATATATAAGTGCCATATGTGGATGAGATCATGATGATGGGTATATGGAGTTGGTTAGGGAATCCTCTTTGCACTCCCCGAGAGAGATTAGTTCACCAAAAGTTCAGGTGGGCCCAACAAGGCACTATGAGAGTTGGAAGATCCAGGCCTAAATGGTTGAGGACTATGAAATGGGAAGTAGAAGATGAATGCAGAAGTATTGAAGTAAAATCTCAAGATAAAGAAGACTTGCGAAATCTAACTGAGGCACTTTGTGTCAATAGGCGTAGGAGGAGATGATATAAATATATTTTTGGGCTCGGCCATGTCGTCATGATGGAAGGTTCCTCTAGGTAGCTTTCCAAGGGATATTTGCTACAGTGATATTCCCAGAGAATTATCCATAGGTCTCCAGAATTCTAACTCCTGGCGTGAGTATCTTTAATATATCTTCAAGAATATGGCATAATATCAGGGGACATTTTTTGATACGACACATAGCAATCTTCACCACGAATAGATTTAACTTCTTGATGAGGAAGAGTGGCGAACGAAAAGGGAGCCATTATCAAGGTACCCGGTGGACCTCCTATCAGACTACTATGGCCCATCATTCCTTTAATCTGTAGCATTTAAGCTAAGTGCGCTCCCACAGTTCTCTCGATGTTTGTTACTGATTTTGGAATATTGTCATGCAATCTCCAGCATCTTCAGCCTGTAATCTTTCGTGTTTATAATTTCAAAGCTCCGTTCTCACAGTTAAATTCGTATAATTTAAATGTGTTTGTTGGAGCGTAGCCGACACTGGAGGAGACCATTCTGAGACCGCTGTCGCATGTCATAAATGCATTTTATTTAGTCAGTAGTGCGACACTCTCGGTATTTAGCTATAGAAGAAAACTATTTAGCTTATTAGGCAAATTATATTAGTGAAGATTTTGCATACATTATAATATTTCCTCTTCCAATATGTAACGTTACTTTCGTATGTAACGGGGACCCCGGTGGTATCAACCTTGGCCGCGGTCCCCACCGGAGTTTGCTAGCCCAACTCATTATATATACGTTCCCATTGTTTAACCTCATCTTATCGTTCCCTATTAATTTGAATGGTGATATATATCCCCTAGAATTTATGGATATGTTTTGATACTTTTTCCTTTTAGAGAAGAGGCTAAATTCTTTCTCCCTCCCTGAGCCGCCGCTATTACAAGCGGCAAACCCTATCTTTCGTAATCGTCACCGAGTAGTAAACTCTGGCTTGACTTAGATGGTCGAACACTGTCTGCCTTCTTTGCCGCCGAGTATCCCGGCTTTGAAGTAAGACGGTAACTCAGGGTGTACTGTCTTGCAGGCAACAATGTCGCAGACAGGGGAATCTTTGTTCCTCTGCTGCCCGTGACGTCATCGCTTCCCTAGTTTACAGCTGAAAGTAGGCGGCATACCTGCCACCCTCTTTCTCCACTGTAAACTATAAGACACGTCTTACAGCCGAAAATGTCGCTGACAGGGGAATCTTTGTTCCCCTGCCGCCCATGACATCGTCAGCACAGGAAGCCATGCTTCCTTAGTTTACAGCCGAAAGTAGGCAGCATACCTATTGCCGCTTTTCTCCCCTGTAAAGTATAAGACCCTTTTCCCTCACCCTCTGTCCTTTAGTGTCGGCCTAGCCATCACAACATTCTTTCGTCGGTATTCTGACAGTCATCCCGGCTTGCCGTGTTGACTATGTTGCCGGCCGGGACCCTACCATCGGCGGGTAGGTTGCCGCTTCGGCTGATTCCTCCTTAAGTCCTTCCTTCACCGGAGGTGAATGCCCCGGGGGGAAAGACTGAGCTGGCCCTGACGGCTGCCGGTGGGAAACCCATTATACTGTTAAGAATTATTCAGTCCTCTCTTGGCCTGCCATCCACAAGCCTTGCAACCGACTAGCCTAACCCCGGTAATATACCGGTAAAACTACATTACACAACAATACAGTAGTGAGTAAAACTACAGCATACAACAATACAGTTGTTGGTAAAACTACAATATACAACAATACAGTAGTTGGTAAAACTACAGTATACAACCATACAGTAGTTGGTAAAACTACAGTATACAACAATACATTAGTAGAAGTATTTTTAACCTACTCTGTGTATCCCATCACAGTCGATTGTTGGGACGGCATAACATGTTGAGGTTGAAGTATTCCCTCACCACCCTGATGAATCCTTTCATTATCGGGACACTTATGAAACACCGTTCAGTATCAATATTCTACAGGTGGAGAAGTTAGTATAAATATTCACTAACTCCGGCTCAACGTACAGGAGTCGTTCCACCCTGTATTTTCCATTATAAGGAATTTGAATAATCATATTTACAGAGGTTTCAGCGATTGCCTGGGAGAGGAAACACAGATATGTGTCTTTCCTATCTCCTTTCTAGCTTACTATCCTAAGCTAATAAATATGCTACTAAGTATTACTATTAAAAGTATGCATTTATATCAATGATATAAAAAACTGAATACTCATTTCACCCATTTTCCTTTACAGGAGGAGCCAATGGTGAAGTGTGAAGTTGTGTTTTGCAACCACATAAGTAAGGCCTTTTGTGGGCATACAATATGCAGGTCTCATACCCCCTGCGGCATCGTATCTGGATCCCTGAGGTACTGGGACCCGAAGGGTTGTTCCAACTGCTCAACCTTGCTGACCAACGGCTTTGGAGACGATATCCCTGACACCACGGAGTCGAGGGATACAGCAAGGGAAACCCTTCGAAGGTGGGAAAAGGTTTCCAGAAGAACTCTCCCCTACCTTACCAACCTAAAGAATCTCTAAGGTGCCTTCTGTTCCGTAAAGCTCTATCCAGTACCGTTGTGCCCCAGGTACAGGCCCAGACTCCCTTCATCCAACTGACAGTGGACGCGAACATCAACAAGGCACTAGAAGGCATGGACATTCACCAAGAACCGATGTTGGAGGTGACCACCAACACCGAACAGGACCTACTGCAAGAAAGCCCTGAAGAAAAAGTGGTTCAGCCACCCACGGAGGAAGAAGGATCCGTTTCGATGGTGACTAAGGACCCCCAGTTCACTGTGACAGCATATTAACCTATGCCGTCAAGCTTCTCAGCCCCAACTCCCCAACAGATTTCACAGGTCAACAGCAGTGAGGCGCTCCTAGAGCCAATCCAGCAGATGTTGGCAGTGTTCCGGATGGAACAAGAGGAGATTAAGCAAGATCTCAAAGAGACGAAGAGAGAATTACAGGGAGAGAAATGCCATGGCGCTTCCAGGAGCTCTGCTAAGCCCCTTAGAGTATCTGACCTCCCTCACTGCTCCGAAACCAACCCCTGGAGGTATATGGAGCACATGCCCATGATGAATGGGAAGCTGTACATCTCCGAAAAGTTAGGGGCCAAACCCCTTGAAGATTTTCAATTCTGGCCCAACTTTTCATCATACCCAGATTGCTACGTGAGACTGCGAGATAAACCTGCATCCCGCGAGGAGACGGTACCCAAGGAAGTCATTGTCTTCGAGCATGAATGGAGCCGGATATACACACTCCAAAGTCTCGGTATTGAGCAAGAGGCACCCAACCATCATTCCTCCTTCCTCCAGAGCTCTCCCCTTTTCTGTGAAAGCCCTTAACTGTGTCATGAAAGCAGTCGAAGAGGGAAAACCTTGCCCAGTCCTAGAGAAATGAAAACCATTATCTCTAACCATGCCTACCTGCAAAGAGAAGTGGAAACATGTACATCTAACCTTCTCCGTCTCCAAATTGGATCCGAAGATTGCAGGCCAGCGGTTCAATGAGAACCTTCCAAAGTTCCCAGACCCTCTTTTGAGAAGGGAACAGGAGACGAAAAAAAGACTTGCCGCTACCTTATCTCATCAGAACTGCCTGGAAATGTCTGCTGGTCTAACCAATGCCCCAGACATGTACATGGTCTTAGCCAAGTCCCACATGGGTACTATTATGAAGGACTTATATGCCTTCATCAGGTCAAGGAGGACCTGTAGAGAGCATGTGTTTGCCGCAGCAACGGTAAAACATGAACCCAGGAAGCTGATCTCGTCATGCATCTGGGGCAAAGACCTTTTCCCACAAGATATGGTTTAAAAAGTCCTTGCCAAAGCCACCACAGAGAATAGGAACCTTCTCCAAAAGTGGGGCATGTCCTCAAAAAGGAAATCCTCCTCAGACAGTGGTCCCCAGCCTAAGAACAGAAAGGCAAAGAATCCATGTAGACCTGTACAACTTCCGGCCGTGACCATGTCCACAGTGCCTCAAATGGTAAACCAGCCACAAACCACCTTCCAGATGGTCCCTCAGCAGCTGGTGACCCAGTCACATGTCTTTACCGTAGGTTTTGAGAGGCACACGAACACTTTTCGGCCCTACAAAGGTAAAGGCCCAAAAAGAGGCTCCTCAAGATACCCCTCAAGGGTAGAGGAGGACGCGGTCCCTGAAGCAAGTCCTCAGGAACCTCTAAGCAATGAGAGGTTCCAGGTAGGACACAGACTTTTTCACTTTTGGGATCGTTGTACCTTCGATCCCTGGGCCTAGAGCTCAATTACGAATGGATTCGGTTGGAAATGGAACAAAATTCCACCCCCTTTTCCAGAATTCTTCCAACAATCCACCCCCTTGTTGGAAGAATATGCCTCAGAACTCTTGAACAAGAAGGTAATAAGGAAAATGAAGTCCATCAGATTCCAGGGAAGGCTGTTCTGTGTTCCCAAGAAAGACTCGAACATACTCAGAGTCATTCTAGACTTATCTCCACTCAACAATTTTATCGAGAAAAAAGAGTTCTGGATGCTTACCTTGCAACACAAAAGGACCCTTCTACTAAAAGAGGTGAACACAGTCTCAATAGACATGGCTGATGCTTACTGGCACCTACTAGCTAGTCGCCCCCTCTCCTCTTACCTAGGATTCAGGATACAGAAGACAAAATATGTGTTCACAGTCATGCCCTTTGGGCTAAACATAACCCCAAGGATATTCACAAAGCTAGCGGATACAATCGTCCAAAAACTATTCTCCGAAGGAATTCAGGTGGTAACATACCTGGAGGATTGGCTGGTGTGGACAGCACCCAAGACTACTTGTCTGCATGTGGCCAGAAAGGTTATCCAGTGCCTGGAGCACCTAGGCTTCAAGAACAACCGCAAGAAGTCTCGCCTTAGTCCAGCTCAGAAGTTTCAATGGTTAGGAATCCATTGGAACTTACAGTCACACCATCACTTCATCCCACTTCTCCAGTTCGCAGCAGTGACAAACCCAGTGCTAAAAGCACAGTTAAAGGTTTCGTCAGAAATCTGGAGAAGATACGCATCAAACGCTCAAAGAGATCAACAAATGTTGACACCGACCTGATTGCACACACTATTAAGGCCATGGTAAACAGCCAAGAACCTAGCATGGACAATTCCCTAGCAACAACCGCAACCATCAATAGTGATACACATAGACGCCTCCTTGGAAGGATGGGGAGGCCATTCGTAAGAAAGGAAAGTGCAGGGGAATTGGTCGCACCGGTTCAAAACTTTTCACATCAACATCTTGGAGGCTATGGCAGTCTTCCTAACATTGAAGAGACTATCCCCTCGCAGAGCAGTCCACATCATACTGGTCCTGGACGATGAGGTGATAGTAAAATGTCTAAATCGACAAGGCTCGAGATCACATCACATCAATCACGTGATGTTAGCCATCTTCTACCTGGCAAGGAAGAAAATATGGCACTTATCAGGAGTTCACCTTCAAGGGTTCTGCAATGTGACGGCGGACGCCCTATTCAGGCAGGAGCTGATAGAGACAAAATGGTCCCTAGACGCAGACTCCTTTTCCTCCATCTCGGAAAAAGTCCCGGAACTGCAGATCGACATCTTCGCAACAAGCGACAACAAGAAACTACCTCGTTATGTAGCCCCTCACGATGACCCTCAAGCAGAAGCGATAGACGCCATCTCTATCGACTGGAACAGATGGAATCAGATCTACCTGTTCCCACCAACCAATATCCTGCTAAAATTCGTCGACAAGCTAAGATCTTTCAGAGGAACAGCTGCAGTAGTGGCCCCCAAATGGCCCAGAAGCAATTGATTCCCTCTAGTCCTAGAATTAAAACTGAATCTGTTTCCTCTGCCGAACCCAGTTTTATCCCAACTGGTTCAGAAGTCGACTGTTTACGCTTCATCCTTGAGAACCAACAACCTACATCTCATGATTTTCTCGCCCCAGCAGCAAAGAAAAGGTTTTCGGATCTCGAAGGACAAAATCGACTTCATCGAAGAATACAAGTCAAGTTCAACTAGGAGACAATATGAATCATCTAGGAAGAAGTGGGTTTCTTTGTGATTGCAAGGAAGCCAACAGAAATATCAATAGACTACTGTTCTTCTTTCTTCATCCACTTACACGAACAAGGTCTGGCTACTACTCAATAACTGCGTGTAAATCGGCTTTGACTAGACCTCTTCTGTACGCCTTTCAGGTCGACCTTTCAGGTGAAATCTTCAATAAGATACCAAAAGCATGCGCTAGTCTCAAGCGGGCAACCCCTCCAAAGCCCATAACGTGGTTGTTGGAAAAAGTCTTGCACTATGCTTCGAATCTGAACAATGAGGATTTCACCCTAAAGGACCTAACACAGAAAGTTATATTTCTGTTTTTTATAGCCTCACGTGCTAGGGTAAGTGAAATAGTGGCCTTATCTAGAAATGAAGGACATATTCAATTCCTGGAAACAGGAGAACTGAATCTCTTTCCTGATCCTGCCCTTCTCGCCAAAAACGACCTGTCCACAAAAAGGTGGGGTCTTTTGATCATCTGCCCTCTGAAGGAAGATGTGTCTACGTGCCCAGTAGAGTGTCTTAAGGTCTATTTTCGAAGAACTTCAGACTTCAAGGAGGGACAGATCTTCCGAGGCGAAACCTCATGATCAAACTTATTCCTAAGAAAACTGAGAGTGAAACTCACCTACTATATTCGCAGAGCGGATCCTGAACGCACACTCTCAGGTCATAATCCAAGGAAAGTGGCTTCTTCTTTGAATTTCTTTCAACATATGGTCTTTGAGAGGCTCCGCTCATATACGGGTGGGGAATCATCCAGAGTCTTCCATAAACATTATACGAAGCAAGTGCATGAGATAAAACACTTTTTGGTGGCGGCAGGTAGTGTCATAAAACCTGTCGTCTAGTGCTGCGATGAACAGTGGACTATTTTGGGACTCAATAGTGCATCGGGTGTATAGGTATTAATACCTTCGAGTGAGAATCACTATGCTGATTAATAAACTGTTTTATACAGGTGCAGAATATAACAAATAACACCAGTGCCTTGTGAACATTTTAACACACTGTTGAAGCATATCCAACATCTGAGTGAAACTAGACAAAGTTAGCTTCACATTCATTTAAGTGGCATTTCTTACAATGAATTCATATATGTATATTCTTCCCTTACAGGCCAAAAATATATATAACCATGATGTTTATATATGCAATGTTAGATTCATACTTACTGTATGAGGTATACATTGATAATATATTTTGCTTATGAAAATAAAGAGAACAAATTTATCTGCATCTTCTATTATTCCTCAGTAAATCAAATAAAATAGTCCATATTTTGATTCTATTTCCTTAAATTGAAATCTGGATAGCACTGATGTCCCTCGTACGAAAAGGTAATCTCTAGAAAGTTTCCCTTGCTTCCTTATGGAGATACAATTTTTGAATCCTTATAGTCAAAAGTCAACACTTTCCCTGCAGGGGCAGGAAGCCCAAGGCTAATTCCCAGCTTGGTGGATATAACATATAACGGTAATGTCATATATACGGGTCTAGTAGACCATATAAGGAACTTATTTAAAATAAAGGCACTTATTAAAACCCACAAATATAGCACTTTCAATTCAATTCTCCGTTATGCTTCCATCAGGACGACATGGCCGAGCCCAAAAAACGGATTTTTGGGTGAGATAGCCATGTCGTCCTGATGGACCCACCCTTCTTACTTAAAAGACCCAACCCAAAACTATTTTATCTGCGGCTATTCCAGCTTAAATGCAAGTTAAGAATGATGGGCGGTAGTAATGCGGACAGGAGGTCCACCGGGTACCTTGATAACGGCTCCCCTTTTGTTCGCCACTCATCCCCCTCAAAGAGTTAAATCTATTCGGGGTGATGATTGCTATGTGTCGTATAAAAAGATACGTCCCCGGATATTATGCGATATCCTTAAAGATATATTAAGGATACTCACGCCAGGAGTTAGAATTCTAGAGACCTATGGTTAATTCTCTGGGAGTATCACTAGCAAATATCCCTTAAAAAGCTACCTAGAGGAACCTTCCATCAGGACGACATGGCTATCTCACCCAAAAATAGATTTTTCGCCTTGCTCAGAATCCGTTATATACATATATCTATCTATCTATCTATCTATCTATCTATATATATATATATATATATATATATATATATATATATATATATATATATATATATGTGTGTGTGTGTGTGTGTGTATATATATAATGTTATGTATATATATATATATATATATATATATATATATATATATATATATATATATATATATTCTTACAAAGCTGGTGTATCATGAGTAAGTACAGTAGTTTAATGATTTTATTTATGTTTTCATATATGCATTGCAGAGGTGAATAGCCAGCTCTTAAGATGAGTTCTTCTTATATAGATTCAAGATTTGTATGTAAATTACATAAGACTTTCATCGGTAATTACATTATAATATTCATTCAAGTTAGTATATGTAAATTTACGCTATTTTTAGGAATGAACTTTTTTCACATATTTTTGTTACCAAGTATTATGTAAACTATTTGAGAGTATTTTGTTACTATACATGATATAAACAAGGGTTTAGGTAATGTTTTTTAATATTTTTATGAGGTATTGCATCATGTTTGAGAGAAAATGCAATTCCTATATTCCATATGCTTCGGAAAAATCCTAAAAATCTTATTGTTAGGATGTATTTTTTTTTTAATATTTCGAGGACAAAACTGGGCGGAGCTAACTGAGAGAGTTCGCCTACCGGTTATGTGGGTACACATCTATGAGTGGAATCTTTGGCTACCTTACGCCCTTAGGCCAACCCCCATGCTTATAGATCTCGGACCTGGAAAATTCTGTAAGTAGCTAAGTCTTATATATAACCACCAGAGCTGTATAGCATCAGTAGAAATGCAGCTGTTCTTTGAAAGAGCCAAAGTGCCTCCCTCACTCTCTGTCAATACCTATAGTGTGTCTTTTCCAAATATTTTCTGTACCCCAACGTAAATCGTGTGTTGAAACGTAATGAAATAAGTCAAATTTCATTTTAGATTTATTGTGTTAGGGTATTTAATGGCATTGTGTAAAGTTTTGTGACTGGCTCTATAGTTATGCGAAAGGTATCTGTATTGTGATCTGGTTATCTATTTTCATTAAGTATGAAACTCAAAAGATGGTGTAAAATTTACTTTCAAGTGAAATGAGTGATTGTATAATTTTTCATTAGTATTATATATTTTGTCTTAATCTAAGGCTTTATTACAATTTCATATTTACAGTCTAGTGATTATATAAATTTCAGATCGTAAAATTTTTGTCTTCATCTAAGTTTTGTTCAGAGTGATTTATTTTTGCATTTACGTAAATTGTTTGAAAGTGTTGAAATTTATATAGAAAATATTTATTTTTGTGAAGAATGTAATATTTCAATCATCAGGTTTTATTTCACATTTTCTCGGATCCTTTTAAACTTTAAAAGTGAGAGGTGGTTTTAAATAGATCATATTAAAAACGACCCAATTTATTTTTAGTGGGCTTAAGAAACCTTTGGATAATCAGTGTTTTTATAAATTCTTGTATGGGAGTTAATTAACTGTGTTAGAGCTCGGATATTGATATTTTCAAGTGTAACAGATTCAATGCAAAAGCAAACAGGTGTGTTTGGAATTCGAGATGTTGTACAGCTTACCAGTCGTAATATATATATATATATATATATATATATATATATATATATATATATATATATATATATATATATATATATATATATATATATATATATATATATATATATATATATAAACTTTCACCCATTCACGATCGTCCTTGCTATCAGCCTGATACTTTTTCTTCTCTTTCTTCACATCAATTTTACCTTTCTTCTCATGATTCCTATCACATTTCTGTTCATCCTTACTATGCCTTATTCCCTTATCTACAATCTCACTATCACTATTACTATTACTATCACTATCACTTCCTTTCCCATTATGACTAACCTTAGCCTTCTCATCCACTATCAACCCATAACCCGAAACTGAGGACACTCCTCCGACTGCACCTTCACCCATTATAGTTTTCATCATCCCCATAACTTGCCCCATCACAGCTTCCAATCGGTTCTCCATTCGTTCCTCATTCTCTTTCATCCTCATCTCAACACATTCTTCCACTCTCTCCTCAGTTCCCTTTAACTCCCTAAGCTCCTTCTGCATCGCCTCATTCTCCCAGTTCAACCTCTCATTCTCTACTAGCAACCTCTCCTCACGCTCCTTACTCAGCCGCAATTCCTCCTTCAAAACCCTTAATTGCTCCTCCATTTTTCATCAACCTTAATCCTAATTCCGTCCTTCGTCCAACAGTCCAGATTCCTATCCCACCTCGGCAGTCCCTGTTCGGGCGCCAAAATAATGTGGCGGGATGTTGCAAAACAACCCCCACACCCTGAATCACACTTACTGACAATGGTCTCCACAAAACATTCTTTCCCCTTACGTTATCAGCAGCGAGACTCTTGGACAAAAGGACAAAAATCAAAACAAAATATATCCTTAAAACTATATTTCCTTACAAACTAAATCGCAAAAAAATTCTGCATTCAAAATAGGCTTAACATAGAAACCACCCACAACCAAAATAATTACACGTAAAACAAATCATCAAATTCATAAATATACCAAAAAAACGTAACACCATTCATATAAAACCCTAACAAACTTAAAATTACCCGCACCACAATACCAATATTTGTTTATGTGTGGACCTCTTTGTCCACACAAGGGCCAAACGTCCTTCCAGGCCAGTGCCACAACTCTCTGGCAGACGCAACACTGGCACAATCTGCTATAACTGCCTCACTTAATTGGGCAGTCTATATCGTCATCATCATCATCATCATCAATAACAACAATCGAAATCGTAATTGTAATAAACAGGCCAGGTCGTCAACAGTTGGTCAATCCACTAGACTCACTAGAGCATTCTAAACACAATCAAGTTCCTTAAGCAAGCCAGGTCGTCAACAGTCAATTTCACATTCAAGTGAACTCTATCCAAAGGAGGAATCACGGCCTGCCAAAATAAAAAAGGAAAATCACTTACGAACACTCCTAACTAACTTAACTATCGCACTATAATCAAAGATAGATAATAAATTGCTCCTATCATTCACAATCACGACAAGCAAATATAAACAAAACTGTACTTACTGTTGAAATAAACAAAACACTTCCAACGCTGGTAAGAAAAATATAATAATAAATCCAGCACTCACTACTGCCTCTTGCTGCAGTCGAATAAAAAAAGCATTGCTCCGAAACATTCACCACTGTCGTAACCTAACTAAAAACATAAACAAACAATCTCATTTAACTCAACAGTCTTTCCCACTACAAACAATCATTCGCTAACTACTTACGCTCGCTAACACAATCTATCTCTCTCTCTCTCTCTCTCTCTCTCTCTCTCCCTCTCTCTTTCAGGATTTGGCAAAAAACAAAAATAAAAATAAACCAAAAATAAATCCTCCACAATATATATATATATATATATATACATATATATATATATATATATATGTATATATATATATATATATATACATATATATATATATATATATATACATATATATATATATATATATATGTATATATATATATATATATATACATGTATATATATATGTATTTAGATATATAAATATATATATATATATATACACATATGTATGTATATATGTATATATATATATATATATATATGTGTGTGTGTGTGTGTGTGTGTGTTTGTGTGTGTGTGCGTGTATTTTGACACACGCACACACACACACACACATATATATATATATATATATATATTTGTATATATATATATATGTGTGTGTGTGTGTGTGTGTGTGCGTGTGTGTATGTGTATGCTAATGTGTTTTTTTGTGTGTGTCTTTTTGTATCTTGTGCAAGAAAATAATGTTCAGCAGTTTATTTTAATCCTTCATTCTAGTCTAGGATATTCATAATTATTATCAAATACAGCAGAATCTAGCAGCATTAACAAGTTTTACTAATGAATGAAAAATTCCACCTAACTGTAATGATAGCATTTATTATGGTAATGATCTAGGACAGTGAATATGAGAGCAAAAAGAAATATAATTCCTTCAGGGTCCGTAACCAAAAAAACACATTCTGATAGCTATCATTCATTCATCTCAACTTTCGATACGACAAATAGGTAATTATTTTATGAGTTCCATCAAGAGGAATTCGATAAAAGTTGTCATATATGTTCTTCAATTTTTTTTTAATTATTCATAGAATATCTCTGCAATACACAGATACGCTTGCCAAGACATAACATCCTTTAAAAAACTTTGCCAGAATTATGATTACATATATCAGTGATGTAAAGACTAATATTATTATTCAGAATCTGGTCTTTAGGCTTTATGGATTCCAAGGAGAGCGAAAAATCTCTATAGATTTTTTGTATTGAAAAGAATGGTAATGGAATACTTATCAAGATAAAGGAATAAATATGAACCTTAGAGATGAACATATATTTAGTATTGTACATTACAAATATATAGATAACGGTTGATTTAGATTTCTGATGACGAGAAGTTATTAAACGAACAACCATAGCAAAAATAGATATAGTTATATCTAGTAAAGTTTATTGAAAATCTCGCTATTGAAAAATACGTTAAAAGTAGATATATAATATTGTAATAACTTATGCAACAGAAGTTTGAGGTGGCATATTTCAACATTAAAAGATATCTCACCTTATTTTTTAGCACCAATACAGTTTCAAGAACACCGCAATCGTTATTATTATTTTTTTTTTAATGATTTTATCCGCTGTCCTGACTTTAGTAATCGTATGGCATAAAGCGACGGTTTAATACAGGTATGTCTATATATCAATAGTAGACATGTCGATATCACCCATCGTTCATTAGCTAATGAATAAGCAGTTGGGGTTTTGTATCATTCTAGAGCCTCACTTGGTTATATTAGATATTCGCTACCACGTACTCAAGGATATGCAGCCACAGTTCCATCAATTTAATTAAAAAGACTTCAAGGAATCTGGCCAGGAAATTAATAGTTATTATTATTATCTTTTTTTTTTTAACTGAAGCCCCACTCAGAAACTACGAAGGGTTGTGCATAAACCATTCAATGTTTTATGAGACTACTCTAATTGTATATCATTCTCAATAATGATTTCAGGCGACTATACATTCATTTATCCCGGTACAACATGCCTTGTTAAAATGGTTCTTTGCTCACATTTGCTGTTTTGTATCTTCACGATGCTTTTGCCTTAATATGAACTATAGGTATAGCAAAGAAAAATTTCATTGATGGTTATATAATCCGATAATAACGATGGATACTTTACTTAAAAAATAGGCTCCCATCACTTTTGTAGTTATTTGTAATATTTTTTGTACACTAGACGGAATTTTCAAGATGACTGATATGAATTAACAAGCCTCCTTCTTTTTATATTATTTCTTCAATGAATTAATTAGTTAATTTTTTAATCCATTACGATATCCCAGCTTTAATCATGATTTGCAGTATCATCATACTGAACCATTTAAATTTTCCATTGCAAATAGTATTTACAAGTATACATTTCCTGATGCTATTAAAAATTAAGCTTCAATGTATTCATGCTATTTATATATGATTAGAAAACAGTTCCATACCATCGTACTTGATGAACTGCTACACCACTTCAGGTTTTTTTTTTTTTTTTTTGGGGGGGGGGGGGGCTGTTTATACATGATGATATTTGATGTCATGTACGTCTCCTCTCATATATCATGAACTGAGTTCAGTTTAACGAAGATAAATATATGATTTTTTGTTTTGCATTTATAGAGAAATGAAATTCATAAAAGAAGGTAATTCAACGATGGTATGCCTTTTTTACAATGCTGCAATCACTGTTAAAATAAATAATATATCTAGTGGAGTAAACGTTAAAACCTATAATACATAACTATAAAGATCTATATCAGTCTTGATTTTCTTGAATGTTAGGAAGATATATTCGGATCTTATTTTGACTTTTCAAATAAATATGTTATTTATATTTGGAAATTCACATGGTGTTAAAACTTAAATTTTTCACGGTAACAACAGTGACCTTCACTCTATATATATGTTTTGTTACCTTTCTTTTTATTACCTAAAAATCCTTTATCTATAGTATCATCTTCAACCTAACTAATTTTGGTCTTTGCAGCTATAATGCGGATGGTTTCTTTCCTATAAGTATGAAGATATCCTAAAGTAACGTGGTTATGCATATCTAGAATTTCTTTTAGTTATTCTTTATTTAGGTAGCCTGCATATGAATTTTATATTTATTTTGTCCTTTTTTCTGTTTTGGGCGGAAATTGATTTTATTTGGCGCGAATTATCACTTACTTAACTCAAAATTCATGACAAGGAAAAAGTGTTCAAAGCTTTACTGAAGATGAGGCTCTAAAGTATAATCTATTGCTCTAAAGATCAAAGGTTCAAACTTCGGCCGTGAATGGCAGAGTCGAGGAACAGTAACAATTCGCTTGCAGGACAATATCCTGGAGATTGATCATATATACTGTATATATGACCAGTACCTATGTTCCCTCTACATCAAACTATGACCAGCGAGAGCCAGACAATGGCTGCTGATGACTCAGAAGGTAGGTCTATAGGCTTCCTTCAAACACTCCGTGGTAATGTTGAAGACACATACGAGAAACTATCGAGCTTGAGCAGAACTCAAACCAGAGTCCAGCAGAATGTCAGCCAGGGACTTTCCCAGTTTAAAATAGGCCATCATTATTCGGGAAGTTTTATGTAATGGTAATATCTAAGCGACAGAAGAAACCTTAAAGTGTATTATACAGAGAAACCTCCTTTTAGCAATATACCAGACGACCCTTTGAAGTAGGATCGAAGAATTGAGTCTGATTATAGAGAGCTCTTATGGCATGAATTACATCTAAGAAGTTAAGTACAATTAGGATATACCTTTAAGAAATAAATTGCATTGCGAAATGCACAAAATAAATATGAAGGGTCTGTTATAGTGAGTTTTTTTTTTTTCGTTTGGAGGGGGGGGGGGGGCGGTTTGGGGATTGGTTGAAAATAGAAGTACTTGTTATTAGTAAAAACCTTAATTTACAGGTATATCTCATACCAATATAGCTATAGGGGATATTTTGTCACTCATTAACATCAACCATTAAGGAAAATTTGGAAAAAAAATAAACTAATAAGCATATCACTTACTACCCTAGGTACGTGTTTTTATTCCCCGTGGCAACTTTCATTTTACCCATGCAGGAAATAGTTTGTTATTGTTATCATGAAACGTAAGTGAATTATTGTTGAAATCAAACTGACAAAACGCTGAGATGGTATCCATAAAGACAGAATCATATCAAATGGAAATATTAGTTTTCGAGATTTAATGGCTACCACTGACTTGAGAGATAAGGACTCCCGAAAAAGCAATTTCCGTGGGATTTTCAGACTCACGGGAATTAATCTGCTCAGAAAGGATATTTGGTCGTGAGAAATGTCTTTGTTATTGAATTATGAAAAGGTAGGTATCCAAGGAAATATTTGTTAATTCCAGGCTAATAGAATGGGTATTACAACCATTTGTAATTCATTTTGTGATATGTAAGTCAAAAGACTCTTTGTGAAAGTGAATATTATAGAAGAAAAATATGTACATTTTTAGGAACCTTAATTCAACCCATAAATTTCCCGTCAAGCTATTAAAATGAACAAATTGCCTCAAAGTCATGAAAACATTGTTATATATGGAAGAATAATTGAGGTGGCTATATATCAACTGGTAAAGAGTTTTTGGAATAGGCCTACACATTATTCTATTCTGATATAATTGGTTAAAACATCAAATACCTCTGACAATGGAAGGAATGTATTTCCATCTTCAGCGTCTATTATCAGAATGTGAGGAGTATAAGGCTTCACAATATAGAAGTGTAATATCACACTTCGATCTCACATGAGTATGTGATAAATAATAAGGGAAAGATGTTGGGCTAGATAGGGTTTTCTTATAGACGATTAATAATAATATTCTAATCATATTTTCATAAGTAAAACATCTCTAGATTTCTAATTTAATCCATTCAAAAACTTATAATGGTGACGGGAGAGAGAGAGAGAGAGAGAGAGAGAGAGAGAGAGAGAGAGTATAATTACTCTTAGGTGGACTTTAATGCAACTAAACTTCACTAATATTCTGCCTCATGTTGATTTTTAGTAGTTTACTAGTTTTCTTGCAATTCTATAGCAGCGATAGAAAGGCTCTTGAACACATTTCTCAGTTTCAGGGTTAGTGTTTGTTATTGAATCGACAAAATCACCGCTGATAATAACAAGAACAACATAGGATAACGTGGTGCATCTCATCCAAAACAAGCGTTGTTCATCTGGATCTCATCAAAACGAAAAATTCACAGCCTTATTTAAATTATATATGTTTTTTTTTTCTCTCTCTCTGGCAAAATCACTGTAATGCCAAGCGTTAGGAATATATATATTTTTTTTTTCACCAGCTATCGATTTATTTTTTCACTGTCACATTGGAATTAGGGTTTTCATATCTGATATCAGATTATGAAGTATCAAGGGCTAAGGTATGGGTGGCTACTTATTAACACATCTATTTTCTTTCAGAAAAAGTTATAATTTTTAATAAGAATTTGATAGTTTAAACTCAAACAATAGCAGTTGAAAGTCTCCTGATTATACATTTACCTTTACGTCGATTTCGTAAGTAGTTTCTATGTTTATAATGATCTTGCAAACGTTTCAGATCATCCTGCCATATTACATGTAGAATGAATGCATAATATGAGTTTCTGCTATACACATGCTGTAAATCGATAATAGACAATGGTGAATATAGATTGTATGATACCTAACAAAAACGTAGTTCACTTATGTTTACATCAAAACGTTTCTTTCTGAGTTTTCCTAATACGTGAATGATTATTATCAACGCAAAAAATAGAGATTCATGAGACAATCAACAATTATCCGGCTTGATCTACAGGTTAAAGTTTGAATTACAATG
>NC_090728.1:13220873-13233373 GCF_036898095.1 Palaemon carinicauda
AAGCCTACAGGTACTGTTAATCTGTACTTCATTCAGTTTGTTAATCAAGTCTACATTTTTTTATATATTTGAATATGAAATGGAGCCAACTAAAGGATTGAGGATATTCACACGGTATTTAGATAATTTATATGCTGCTGAACCTACAGAGCTAATTATTGGCCTATTTGGCTTATGAGTTTTAATAGTTCCATACATATATGGCAATATTGATGATATTGTACAAACCTTTTTTATCAGATTTCCTTTTAGTAACTCTTTAATTTTTTTGTTGTAATTACTATTCACATACTCAATTGGATTTTTTCTTAATTCCATGTATGTGTTTTCATCACTCAAGAGGTTTAAAATTTTTTCTATATAATAATTTTCATTCAAGATTACCAGTGCTCCATATTTATCGGCTTATGTCAGTTTAATAGCAGTCTTAATAAAGAATTCTCCTGACATTACCAAGGGATGTGTATATCGTATTCCATGCAATGCTTGTGAAAAATTCTATATTGATCAAACTGGTAAAACCCTAGAAAAGAAAATTGAACAACATAAGAAAAGTGTCAGATATGCCCAAGATAATAATGCACTCTTTGGTCACGTTAGAGATAAAAATCACAATATTTTAATTGGTCAGGTGCAAAGAAATCGGTTTATTCAAATAACTTAGTGGAAAGAAACATCATAGAGTCAAGTTTCATGAAAGAAACCTTTGGAAACAACTTGAATATTGGACATGGAATGTATAAACTCGACGCCTTTATATGTAAAGAGATTTGTAAGCTATATAAAAAAAACTTTAACCAATTAATGTAGAGCTGAATGTATTTTGGATAATTAACGTCGCTCTGAAATTAATATTTAGACCTAAGCTACCATGCATTAGAGGGTACAATTATTTTATATAGTATGCATAAGTACATTGGCACTATATAGTGTTATGCTAGATATAAGTATTGATATACTCGTATACGTGAATATATGTTTATGGTAATAATATTTTATGTGCATATATATATATATATATATATGTGTGTGTGTGTGTGTGTGTGTACATGTGTATGTATACATGTGTATGTATGTGTGTATATATGTACCTGCATATATATATATATATATCTATATATATATATATATATATATATTTATATATATGTATATATATGTATATGTATGGGTATGCATGTATATATATATATATATATATATAAATATATATATATATATATATATATGTGTGTGTGTGTGTGTGTGTGTATACATACTTTTTAATCATGTGTAAAAAACATTTATATGTAAGTCTATGTATGTGTCTGTGTGGAGGATTAATTTTTATCTAATTTTATTTTTGTTTTTTGCCAAATCCAGAGAGAGAGAGAGAGAGAGAGAGAGAGAGAGAGAGAGAGGTACTTAGTGTATCGATTGTTTGTTGTGAGAAAGACTGTAGGTTAAAATGAGATTGTTTGTTGTGAGAAAGACTGTAGGTTTAAATGAGATTGTTTGTTTATGTTTTAGTTAGGTTACGACAGTGGTGAATGTCTTGGGTGAATGCTTATTTTGATTTTGACTGCAGCTAGAGGCTGATTTGAATGCTGGACTATTATTATTATTCTTTATTACCAGCGTGGAAGTTTTTATTTATTTAAAAAGTAAGTACAGTTTTGTTTATATTTGCTTGTCGTAATTGTGAATAATAGAAACAATTTATTATTTATCTTTGATTATAGTGCGATAATTCAGTTAGTTAGGAGTGTTTGTAAGTGTTTTTCTTTTTTATTTTGGCAGGCTGTGACTCCTCCTTAGAGTACAAATTGCTTTGGAGAGACTAAATTTAGAAAGTGGATTTATTGTTGATGACTTGGCCTGTACTTGATATTGTTTGAACTGCTCAATTGATTGCACAACCGTTGATGACCTGGCCTGTTTATTAAGATTCCGATTGCTGTTATTGATGATGATGATGATGATGATGATGACCACTAATTGACTGTTCAGTTCAGTTGACGAACTACATATAGTTCCGTTTGCCACAAATTGGTGGCTGTGCCAAGGAGTGATTGGTTTGTGTGCGGAGACAGTTTCCGCATTAATAAATAAACTATTATAAACATATTTTGTAGTTTGCCATAAAAGACAGTTTTGCTTTGTGTTGAGGACAGTGTTGATGTCCCATAATATATAATATTCATTTTGGTTGTGGTCGAGTTTAGTTTTAAGTTTGTTAAGATTATTTTGGTTTATTTGAACGGTGTTACAGTTATTTGAATGGTTTTTAGTAATAAGTGATTGTTTCAAGTTTTAAGAAATATAGTTTTAAGGTTATGTTTTGTTTCGTTTTTTGTCCTTTTGTCTAAGAGTCTGGTGTTAGAAAACGCAAGGGGAGAGTTTGTTTTGTTGTGACATTCGTCACCTAGGGTGATTCAAGGGTGTGGGGATTGTTTTTGCAACATCCCGCGACATTATTTTGGCGTCCGAACAGGGACTGCCGAGGTGGGATTGATAGCTGGACTCTTAGACGAAGGACTGAATAGGTTAAGATATTAACAGTTAAGACTGAAAATGGAAGAGCAGAACAAGTTACTGAGGGAGGAATTGCGGCTGAGTAAGGAGCGTGAGGAGAAGTTGCTGCATGAGAATAAGATGTTAAGTTGTGAGAATGAGGAGATGCGAAAGGAACTGAAAGCGCTAAAGGGAACTGTAGAGAGAGTGGAAGAGGGTATTGAGATAAGGATGCGTGAGAATGAGGAACGAATGGAAGCTATGATGAGGCAGGTAATGGGAATGATGAAAACTTTCATGGGTGAAGGCGCAGTCAGAGGAGTGGCCTCTGCTACGGGTAAAGGGTTGCTGGTGGAAGAAAAGGTTAAGGTAGGTGATAATGGGAAAGGAAGTGATAGTGATAGTAATAGTAATAGTGATAGTGAGATTGAAGATAATGGAATTAGGCATAATAACAATGAACAGAAATGTGATAGGAAGAATAAGAAGAAAGGTAAAAGTGATGTGAAGAAAGAGAAGAAAAAGTGTCAGGATGATAGCAAGGATGATCGTGAGTGGGTGAAAGTGGTCAGTAAGAGAAGGGCTAGGAAGAGTATAATCAAGGATAAGAGTATGAGTGTGGAATTAGATTCCTTATATTCTAGCGAGGAAGTAGGAAACAAGAAGGAAGGTAGCAGTGATGATAACAGTGAGAATGAACGTGATGTGTGTAAGACTGTGTTTATGAGAGAGGTACCTCGGTGTGAAAGGTTCAATGAGCATAGTAGTAGGGATGTATATGAATTTTTCAAGGAGTATGAGAGGTATTGTCAGGATAAGTATAGTGATAGTAAGAGAGTTTGGGCTAGGGAGTTAGGAGAATATTTGACTGGCTATTTGTT
This sequence comes from Palaemon carinicauda, assembly GCF_036898095.1. Classification (NCBI taxonomy): domain Eukaryota; kingdom Metazoa; phylum Arthropoda; class Malacostraca; order Decapoda; family Palaemonidae; genus Palaemon; species Palaemon carinicauda. The sequence goes on from NC_090728.1 coordinate 13,224,248, forward strand.
GACGATGTATGGAGTGATAATGAGTGTAGGGGACGTTGATTATGAAAGTGTGAAAAAGAGAATAATTGAGTAGGTAAAACGTATAAAAGGGAGTGTTAGGTATAAGCATAAGAATGATTTTGATGAGGTAAGGATGAATGCAGGAGAAGCTATATCAATGTATGTATGTAAGTTGGAAACGTTAGCTAGGAAGAAGTATGGGGATGAAGGCATAAATGAAAATAAGGAGTTAATGAGGAAGTTTTTGGCGACCATACCTGAGAATGTGGGTGAATTTATTAATTTGAAACGTAAGGAGAAGATGAGGTGGACGAAAGAAAGATTGACATGGGATGATATTTTAGAGATAGTTCAGGATTATGAATTAGATAGGTGTATGAAAGAAAGTAAATCTGTGAGTATAAGAACTGGAATGGAAGAAAGTGTAATAGAATTTGGTAGTTATAAGGATGCAATTTTAAGAGGGCCAATGAGGATTTCTGATCAGGTAATAGATAGGAGTGTTAGGGCAAGTAACGGAGGAACTGTGCAAGCAAATGGTGGATTTAGGCAGGGTAACTGGCGCAATAGGGATAGGAGTGTGAGTGCGCAACAAGGTATGTCAAATAGTCGTGTCCGTGATGAAAAGTGTTGTAGGTGTGGGAAAGTAGGGCATAAAAAGAATGAGTGTAGATGGGCGTTAGGAGCATGTTTTGGGTGTGGAGAGACAGGGCATCGTATTAGCGAATGCAAGAAAGAGAAAGAGGTAAAATGTTATCGGTGTGGTATGACTGGGCACATAGCGAGTGGATGTCGTAGTAATCGTATGAATGTTATTTGTGGTAATTGTGGTAAGGATGGTCATTATGCTAGAATGTGCAAGGGGCCACGGGGTAAGTGTACTGAATGTGGTGCAGATGGGCATGTAGCTAGAGTATGTAGGCGGAAGGGATTAAGTCAGCCAAGATGTTCGGGAAACTAGAGTGTAAGAGGGTTCAGCTGGGTGAGTCCTCCTGTGTGTGTGGAAGGAATAGGATCAATGTTTGGGAGAATTGGATGAATAATTGGTTTGAAATGAGCAAGTATGAATCTAGTATGCATGAGAAGTTAGGGCTGGAAAATAAACAATTAGTGTTAGTTAAATATAAGGAAAAGAGGCGTTTGAAAGTTTTAAGTAACGATGAAAAAAGGGAAAATCTTATAAGTAAAAGTGAAAATAGAAAAAAGTATGACAAGTGTGTAAATGTACAAGTGTGTATGGAAGATAAATGTGATAATACAGATGAATCATGTCTGAGTATGATTGATACCTATAGTGTGTGTGGCTTTTCATTAGATGATGTAGAAGAAAGAATGAATAACGCAAGAGTGAGAGATAGGAGAATGATAAGTAGCATGAATGAATCTTTTGCTAAAGTTGAGAATGTTTTTGATGAAATGGATGAACTGTTTACAGAAATGAGTGTAATTTTAGGGCCAGATGAGAACGAGGTAGATATGATTGTACATGATACATTAGATGATAGGGATTTAGATAGGAATAGTGTTAATGTAGCGAATGATTGTGATAAGGAAGAAGTGAATGAGAGAGTATATGGAGGCCCAGTTACTCGGAGTAGAGGTCCCGTGCCCGACTACGACTGGGTATTGAAAAAAATACTGTAAGTGGTTGTGTGAAAATTTTGTAGAATTTGGCACAGTAAGGGGGGAGGAATGTGGAGGATTAATTTTTACTTATTTTTATTTTTGTTTTTTTGCCAAATCCAGAGAGAGAGAGAGAGAGAGAGAGAGAGAGAGAGAGAGAGAGAGGGAGAGAGAGGAAGAGAGAGTGGTACTTAGTGTATCGATTGTTTGTTGTGAAAAAGACTGTTGGTTTAAATGAGATTGTTTGTTTATGTTTTAGTTAGGTTACGACAGTGGTGAATGTCTTGGGTGAATGCTTATTTTGATTTTGACTGCAGCTAGAGGCTGATTTGAATGCTGGACTATTATTATTATTCTTTATTACCAGCGTGGAAGTGTTTATTTATTTGAAAAGTAAGTACAGTTTTGTTTATATTTGCTTGTTGTAATTGTGAATGATAGGAACAATCTATTATTTATCTTTGATTATAGTGCGATAATTCAGTTATTTAGGAGTGTTCGTAAGTGTTTTTCTTTTTTATTTTGGCAGGCCGTGACTCCTCCTTAGAGTACATATTCCTTTGGAGAGACTAAATTTAGAAAGTGGAGTTATTGTTGATGACCTGGCCTGTACTTGATATTGCTGTTATTGATGATGATGATGATGATGATGATGATAACCACTAATTGACTGTTCAGTTCAGTTAACGAACTACATATAGTTCGTTTGCCACAGATTGGTGGCTGTGCCAAGGAGTGATCGGTTTGTGTGCGGAGACAGTTTCCGCATTAATAAATAAACTATTATAAACATATTTGGTAGTTTGCCATAAAAGACAGTTTGGCTTTGTGTTGAGGACAGTGTTGATGTCCCATATAATATAATATACACTTTAGTTGTGGTCGAGTTTAGTTTTAAGTTTGTTAGGGTTATTTTGGTTTATTTGAACGGTATTACAGTTATTTGAATGGTTTTTTAGTATAAAGTGATTGTTTTAAGTTTTTAAGAAATTTAGTTTTAAGGTTATGTTTTGTTTCGTTTTTCGTCCTTTTGTCTAAGAGTCTGGTGTTAGAAAACGTAAGGGGAAAGTTTGTTTTATTGAGACATTTGTCAGCTAGAGTGATTCAAGGGTGTGGGGGTTGTTTTTGCAACATCCCGCCACATCTTTATATGTATACCGGTATGTGTACACATGTATATGTCTATGTATATATTTTGCATGTTTATGTATGAATGTCTGTCTGTGTATATGTATGTATATGTCTTTTTATATATTTATATATAGATGTGTTTTACATATACATATAGTTTTAATTAGGTATAGATAAGGGTACCGTTATTCATATAAATGAACTCTATTGAAAGGCATAAGCAAGAATTTACCTGTCACCAGAGGTTAGATCTCCGCCCATTAAACATCTGACCTCAGCCCAGGTAGATGCTATGGGAGTGTCATTGTTCTGTAAGCCTATATATGTATGTTCGTACGTTTACATTCCCTATAAAATGTAAAGAAACCTCTCTCAATAAATCAGTACTCTGAAGAAGTATCACGAAACTAGTCAAGACCTAATTGTATATTTCGAATTTTCATTTTCCCTGTGGTTCTTCTGCATATATATATATATATATATATACATATATAATTATATATATATATATATATATATATACATATATATATATATATATATATCATATATTTATATATATATAAATATATATATATATATATATATATCATATATTTATATATATATATATATATATATATATAAATATATATATATATATGTACATATATATATATATATATATATTTAAATATATATTCATATATATATATATATATATATACATATATATATATATATATATATGTTTATACTGTATATATATTTAAATATATATATATATATATATATATATAAATATATATATATATATATATATATATTTAAATATATATATATATATATATATATTTATATATATATATATATATATATACATATATATATATATAATATATATATATATATATATATATACATACCCTCTTACACATGTATATGGAATACAATGCAATCTGTGGCAATATCTACGATCATGATATTAGCCAACATGCAGATCTTAGGGCTTTTTTTCTCGAAATTCTGTTGTCTGTGCATGATATTTTATCCTAATATACGTTTCGACCTCCTTAATTGAATAAGGAAAAAAAAAATGATGGAATCCTGATTGTTCACAATTAAAACATATTATATACACCTGATTTAGTTGATATAGCGTGTTAATGGCCATTGTTAAACAGACAGCCGACGGGGGTTGACCAAAAGAACTACAAAATAATTAAGATGGTCTCTGTGAAGCGCACGTGCATGGCTGAATTTTTTTGCGTATATAAGTGTTTATGTTAACGCATCTACTCTGCCACTATCTTAGTAATAATTTCTAAATTGTCTTTTAAATGTTGAAATATATCTGTTATCATTTAGTCTTTTATTTGTAACCATTGGAATTTCAGTCAATACTAATATGGCTAAATTCTTTTATACAAATTGGATTTCAAAACAAAAGTAAATAAAATTTTACTTAATTAGGGGTTTGGTCTAGGAAAAAAAGCGATGCAGAGATATAATGAATAAATCTGGGAAATCCCTTTTTCTAACCAAAAGCTCACTCCGGATAATATGGAAACTAATAAAATGCAAGAATTCCGTTATGATATACGTTGAAGCCAATAAGGCACTCACCTTTCATATATATATATATATATATATATACATACATATAGAGATTTAAAGAACAATGACACTCCCTTACCAGCTACCTGGGCTTGAGTCAGGTGTTAAGTGGGAAGAGTCCCCAAGATCATTAGATACCTGCCAAAAAGGGTCTCTTTAGTGGCAGGTAAATTCTTGTTTTTCAGTACAGTTTATTTATATGAAAACACGGTAGCCTTATCTATATAAATACATAAGCAAAACATACACATATACATATATATACATACATATACACATACATATACATATATACATATATACACACATACATATATATAAACATACATATATATACACATACATACATACACATACATACATATGTACATATACATTTATATACATACAGCATTGATATCATAAACATATAATCATGTATATATCAGTACTTATCTCTAGCATAACACTATATAGTGCCAATATACTTATGCATACTCTATACCTTTTAATGAATGGTAGCTCAGGTCTGAATATTAATTTCACTGCGACGTTAATTATTCACAATACATTCAATTCTACATTAAGTGGTTAATGTTTTTTTTTTATATAGCTTACAAATCTCTTTACATATAAAGGCGTCTAGTTTATACATTCCATGACCAATATTCAAGTTGTTTTCAAAGGTTTCTTTTATGAAACTGGACTCTATGATGTTTCTTTCCACTAAGTTATTTGAATGAACCAATTTCTTTGCACCTGACCAATTAATGGCGTGATTTTTATCTCTAACGTGAGCTCAAGATAATAATGCACTCTTTGCTCACGTTAGAGATAAAAATCACGCCATTAATTGGTCAGGTGCAAAGAAAGTATCTTCAATTTCTGATCTTTTTAGAATACTGATATTGCTACCCATGACAGACCAACCGTGTCATTCATAGGAAGGTTATCGTTCTGATTGATCACAGCAACACACATAGACTAATGCACATGAAGAGCAACTGAGAAGGAACAAGAGAGAGAGAGAGAGAGAGAGAGAGAGAGAGAGAGAGAGATCACTTTGAAACTGCTAATAAAATGTTAGATACATATCGCATCTGACAGAAATTGAGCTGGTAAACATAGCAGAGGAAGTTTTGAGAAACTATCTAGTGACTAGTGCGAATAATTTTACTGGTTGATAGTTTTAGCGAATGAGACTACTCGAGTATCTGGGAAAAAAAGGCATTATCCATTGGTGTACAAGTCAGGAAATGATACGTTAAGCATTTCTTGGTTTGTCACTAACTGACATGAGCCCTTCAGGAATGTCAAGTTTCATAATCAATCAGGGTAATGACTTTGGTCTTAATATTGAAAAACACTTTGGTCAGGTATATGGTGGCTGTTCTTCAATGAGTGGAAAAGAGAATAGCGTCCAAACTAAAATTTGGAGTGTTTACACTAGTGTAGCTTTTATTCATTATTCGTCACAGCGGATCAAATTGGTTGTCAACAATCTCAAAGCCTTTACATCATCATCGTCATCACCAACATCTAATCCTACGTCTATTGACGCAAAGGGCTTCGGGTAGATTTCGTCAGTTGTCTCTATCTTGAGCTTTTAAATTTATGATTCTCCATTTGACATCTTCTACTTCACGATTCATAAGTCTCTTCCAAGTAGGCCTTGGTGCTCCAACTCTACTATTGTTTTTTGAAGCCAATTTAAAAGTTTAGTGAACTACTCGCTCTTAAGGAGTGCAAGGAGCAACCTCAACCTATCTTCATCTATCCATCACCATGGTCTCATCCACCAATGGCACTCGAGTAATATCTGCCCCCCCATTTAAGTCCAATATTCTTCGGAGGGTTTTGTTCTCAAATCAACTAAATCTGCTGGATATCGTTTCATTGTCATACCATGATTAATTTTCATATTAAAAAATAAACAAAAACAAAAAAAACAGCTCGCTAAACTAATATATAGCCTTATTTTTCTATATAATTTCAGGCGATTTTATTTCCAGATTTTATTTAACCTAGCTATTGTCCGATTTGCTTTATGTAGTCTTTCATTAAACTCCAACTTTTAGATATCATAGTTCTACCTCATCAATCCTTTCTCCTTATAACGATATTTCATCTTCCATTGTATATTCCATTCTCATCATATACTGTGTATTTTTTTTTTATTTATCTTAAGCCTAGGCTCATGTGATATTCCGAGCACTCTGGTAAACAATTATTGCAAATCTTGTGGTGGTCTGCTAATGACAGTGTAATCAGAATACTATAGGTCAGCCATTACCCTATAATCAATACAGTTTAATCCTTCACTACCATCCCCAACAGTTCAATGTAATACAAAATCCATGAGTAGGAAAAGGAACATAGGAGATAGCATATTCCCTTGGAGTACCCCGTTGTTCAATGGGAATTCTTTTGACAAGACTCCACTACCATGAACTTTGTACTTGCTATACTCATGAACAGAGTTATTCAAATTTACATGTATAGGAGGAATTCTGTAATAACGCAGGACTCTCCACAAAAATTGGCCACTGCATCGTATCAAAGGATTTTCCTTAGTCCACAAATACCACCAAAAGTTGATTTCTATACTCTATCTATTGCTGTTCAACATGTCTCAAATGAAAATTTGGTCACTGCAACTTCTATCATTTCTAAATCCTGCCTGTTCATCTCTCACCTTTTCATCAACCTGTCTCTCTAGTCTCTTTAGAATAAGCATAACGTTCATGACAACTGACGTAAGTGCAATGTCTTAGTAATTATTGTAGTTTGTCAGGTCTCCTTTTCATGCCATTTTCACCTGCTCTCCTGATTTCCATTTATCACGTTTTGCGTCTTCCAGCCACATTCTACAAAAATATTAAATATATATATATATATGTATATATATATATATATATATACATACATAAATATCTATTTATGTATATATAAAAATATATGTATATATATAATATATATATATATATATATATATAAATATATATATATACATTTATACATATATATATATATATATATATATATTCATATATATATATATATATATACATTTATATATATATACATATGTGTATATGTATATGTATATATATATATATATATATAAATATATATATATATATATATACATATGTGTATATGTATATGTATATATATATATATATATATATTTATATATATATATATATATATATATACATATATATATATATATATATATAAATATATATATATATACATAATTTTTTTAGAAAGGAAGATAGGAAATTAGTCTCCGAATAAAACAAATGAGAAGCTTTTTTATTTCAATTCTTTTTTATAGAAAAAACTAATTTCCTCAATGAATGTAAGAAACCAAATTGATTGGTAGGTTAATGACACGCTTAATCAGTAGAGATAAATCGAACACAAGCCTTCATAATCACAAAAAGTCCAGGCTAGTTTATGCTACAGAGAAACTCCCTTGTATATCGTTATTACTAATTACCACATCTTTTGAAGTCCCAGGACAATCCCACAACAATATCCACCTCAAAGGAAGGTTTAGTTATCTCAACTTTAATCCGAATATCATATTCTAGGGCTTCGTATGTGGCATTATCTGTAAACTATCTATATATGAAAAAAAGGAGGAGATTAACCAGCCCAGTTCGATAAATACGGTACCCGTAAAGGTTCAAACTCTTCAATTAATAAAAAAGTATGACCGGATTGAGCTCACTATTGACTATACTGTGGTTTTCGTTTTGATTTAGAAATAGTCGAAGATATATCCATTGACAATTTAGACGGAGTTCACATTCATTACCATATCCCATTTTTCTTGTTAACCTGGTGCTCAGTGGGTCATATGTAACCATATGACGGGTGCTGGGTGGCCTGTGGCTAAGACCTCTCATCTTGAAATCAAACTTGCCTCTTATAGTAAGAGTGGGCTATTTCCTTGTATTCTTTTGACATAATTTGAAATCAATATTTAAAAACAGCGTTATTTTGTTTTTCCTAGACACATTCAATACCCACTCAAGAGTGTTATGAATTGAAAATTGGATTTCAATTATCTTATTTTTTAAAAACTTTTTACAGATACCTTATTCTCCTCCTTCCTAAAATAATTCTGGTACTTACCTTTCATATCACTTTACCCTTATCTAATACCAATATTGCTGCCGAGTAGAATTCATTATGGTATTTATCGTTCAGGTATATATGTCTTACCAAGCGACCTTTTGCTGGAACGAAATGGCTGAGCGTGATTTGACTATCAATCCCATGAAATTATAAACCAGATATAATCTTAAAATTTTTAATCAACTACACACACACTCTCTCTCTCTCTCTCTCTCTCTCTCTCTCTCTCTCTCTCTCAAATCTTAAAATTTCAACTTCCATATATATATATATATATATATATATGTATATATATATACATATATATATATATATACATATATATATATATATACATATGAAAAAACGTCTTTACTAATATCACTGATATATGCATATTCTATATGATTTTCATCATCTAGATACCTTTTGGAATTCATGATCAGTTGATAATTATATCATTTATAAATTCTAAAGCATCTGCCTCCCAGCGTCATTAAATCACCCTCCACTTTTTTTTTGGATATATAGGCTCTTGTGCCTTAGTATCATCCAAGTAGGTATCTCAGCTATGTATCAATAATATATATATATATATATATATATACATACATATATTTATATATTTATGTATATATATATATATATATATATATATATGAATTA
>NC_090728.1:13238373-13243373 GCF_036898095.1 Palaemon carinicauda
AACAAACAAACTCACCATATAGGATTGATAAGCAAATAATGGTGATGTATTGTTGCTTTGCATTCATGTTTTGGTCATATGTCTACTCCTTTTTATACGAATGAGTTCCTACCCTATGTTTAACCCTTGTTTTGATCTCAAATCCCTTATCATATTTTATTTCAATCTAACATTGTCGTCCAAACGTTCTTCTTATATTTACATCTAAATATTTGAATAACACACAAAATGCTTAAGAAAATGAAATGGGAATATTATTGGTTGATAGAAATTTCACCTTGTGTTGCCCTCACAGATTACACCATTGTATACACCACACCATTTAATATATACGTTTTTATTATAATCAAATGGAGGGTGTTATAGGTCATTTGATGTTTTGGCATTAGACTATATAAAACTTACATTTATCCAGAGCGGTACTTTTTAAAAATAAATCTTGGTTATTATTTTGTACCTAATTCCTCATATATTATTAGATATTTAGGAATGAAATAATCTGAGTGATAGCTCTCTCTCTCTCTCTCTCTCTCTCTCTCTCTCTCTCTCTCTCTCTCTCAAACTCACAAATAGACAAACAGACAAACGCACTTTATGGAATTGATGATAAGGCAAGAAATGTCAAAGTATTGTGGATTTGCATTCAGGTTTTGTTCAAATATCTACGCCTTCCTCTTCGAATGAGTTCCCACAATCTGCTTAATCCTTGATTTGATAAATATCATTGACTTACACATTCATAACGATTCATGTGAATTGCGCATCGGTTACCTGTTTACCGTCATCAACCCCTCGTCTAGTTGGCCTAAAGCCTTTTCCATGAAAACTGCAACGTCCGCTTCATGAACATCTGCCTCACTCTCACGATGGATAGGTAGATTTGGTATCCGTGAGCATATTACTTCAGACAGGGGTACCATTTTCACCTCTCAAATATGGTCATCAGTAGCGAATCTCCTGGAAATCACCCTTCATCAGATAACAGCATACAACCCTGCTGCTCTTAGGAATGGTTAAACGTTTTCAACGATCTTCTCCTATGATTTACTGATTTGATTTGAATTTCTCGATTTAGTTTCTATAAAATGTATAGTACTATATTTTATGATAAGCATATATGTAACCCCCCCCCCCCCAAAAAAAAAAAATAATAATAATAAGCTACTTCATAGGTGTTCACGTCAAGGCGAATCAGATTAGAAAATATTCCCCATTTTACCCCCAACTGATCTTCCTTTATAAAAGATAACTTTTATTATTTCAAGTACATGGTTTTAAGAGAATGAGAATTATCACAACTCTTTTCATTATCTTTCTTCTTCTTCTTCTTCTTCTTCTTCTTCTTCTTCTTCTTCTTTGTATTATTATTATTATTATTATTATTATTATTATTATTATTATTATTATTATTATTATTATTATTAAGATCTTATGGCGTTCAGAGAAAAAAATATTCATTTATCAACATACACCGAAATAATTCTCCAGGCCTCTTAAAAACTAAATGAGAAGACGTTGAAATAAGACGTAGGTAAAGGTAAATTATATATTCAAAATAATTCTCTGTTTATTGAACGACTTATCTCCTTAGGCACCACCAAGCCCCAACTCCTTTTCAATATCCCTTATATCGCCCTCAATCTTTTCCTCTTCTCCGCCCTTCTTCATTCTCTTGAATAGATATCCTTTAAGAAAAGTGGATTAGAAATGTTGACTAAGAAAAATACATGTTTCGAGATAGCAAATGAAAAAGAAATGCGTATTTTCTGAAATCTACTTTTGGCATCCTTTTGACGGGTGGATCTTTGGAAGAAACACTTGAATTTAGCATGCAAGGAAAGCAATAGGAAAAGTAGGACCAAAGGAGAAAAGGTCTATTATCATCATCATTCAAAACTAAGTGACGTTTATATTATATTATGTATATTAACCTTTAAGATGTTCTTTATCTAAATAACTTTAATCACTTTCGTTTAACTTGAAAGACATACAGAATCCTAATTCACTTGTCTTAACAAGTTGCGTTACATGACTTTTCTAGAAACTTCCATCCACCTGAAGTTTTCATATTTGCAAATGTAAAGGCTCTAAGAAGCTAAACTAGTAGCATATGAGTTTATATTGATTATATGGTCGGTAACTAGCATGCGGATACATCATGAAAATGAATGAAAAACACACGAATACATACCTGAGGTGTACACGGTAGCATAACAATACTTCTTAGTTTTTTTTTTTTAAATTATTCTCTCTCTCTCTCTCTCTCTCTCTCTCTCTCTCTCTCTCTCTCTCTCTCTCTCTCTCTCTCTCTCTCTCTTTTAAACATTGTTCCCACGGCCCCAATTGCCGCCCTCTCGTCCAAAATCTATAATACATGACATCCGTATAAGGTTAGGCTACTTCTACATCGCTATAAAGTTTAACTCTAAACACCCCAGCTTCTTAACTAGTTCCCTCTAGCATGCACATGTTGTTTACGTCTGCAGAGACGGTTAGGCTTTTAAAATCTGTGGTCTCCGGAAGACACTACAGAACCCAGAACACACGCGATCCTCTTAGAGAAATTAACATTGGACCCTCCGCTGTACTAATATTATTCCAACGATTGAACACCCTACTCATCCCACCGGACATGATTGAATGTTTTCTTCCCCTGATTTCCCTAACCCCTTTACTGGTATAGAACTTATCACGAGGCCGTTGACCGCCGTTCACGATGTTCATTCGTTAGGCGAGTCAAAGGCTTTTGCTTTTCTTTCTGTGTTGGAAAGGGGTGAAAGTAGGAGCATTATGAAAGATGTAAATGAAACAAGTGCTTCTATGTTCATAAAGAATGATTTGATGGAGCCTATTCACATTGGACCATTTTGCACAAATCTTTCTCACTGACCTTCCGGTCCTGGGAGAGTTGTGGTCTTTGGTCTGCTCTTGGTGACGGCAGCTGCTAAAAATGAGACAGAGCCAGAGACGAGTACCTGGACGGACTCTGTGTTTGGCTATGACGGTAACCCCCTACACAGTAAAGGGAAGACGGGAAAGCCTACCTACAGCACCACGATGCACTTGATCACAGCCACCTGGTATGCAGACAATTCGTCGAAATACAATTGGTAGAATGACAACTCGTCGAATGACAATTCGTCGAAATGGCAATTCGTCCAAATGAAAATTCGTCGAATTGACAATTCGTCGACATGACAATTCGTCGAAATGAATGGTAGTTTGAAATGATTTCTGTTTTCAAGTGTCTAATATCAAACATTTCGCTATAGCCCACGATCTAAAGGAAATTCATCAAGACATAGCGAGGTGCTAGAAAACTTTTGCATGAAGGTTTCTTACACAATTGATAAGAAACATTGTGATAAAACAAACTGGAGATGTGAAAAATTAAGTGAGTGTGGAGCAGGATTACAAACTTAATGATATGATTCAAGGAAATCGTTCACGGGATTACCATCCGCCAAGTGATACTCGAAATGCTGCCTTGTAAGTTGTAAATGAAATTAAGCAAAGGGCTTGTGAAACCGAAGAAGTGACTGGCTGCATAGTATATAATGCAACATGTAATATGCCTTTGAGTGTTGCCGGAGCACTATCTAAAAAAATCTTCTCTTTTAAGAACAGTGAGTAGGAAAACGTCCGTACAAGAAGATGAAGACTTAAACGTTACGGCAAGAGGTTAGAATATCAAGTTGTCTGCAGACGAAAAAGTGACTATATAGGGAACTGCTAGAAATTTGACCTTTTATCCCAAAACTGTATTTGGTTTTGTGATGGCACATTCGACTGCCTCCAGTTAATTCACAGTTGTACACAAATCCATGCTCTAATCGCTAAAAATAAAACCTTACCATTGCTATACATTTTGTTGGGCTCAAAGGACGAAGAGACTTATGACATTATTTTCACATTTATAAATCAAAGTCGAAGCTAGAATTTTCATACATTATGATAGACTATGGACAATTCGACGAATTGTCATTTCGACGAATTGTCATTCGACGAGTTGTCATTCTACCAATTGTCTTTTGACCAGTAGTCAGGCTACCCAGCCACCTATTGCTGATGCGCCCAGATAATATTTCTTATGATTCTCAAGTTACCTTAACAGAGAATCAATAATTACTCTATCATTATCCAACTTCTAATATCTATATATCTGTATTATATTGTATAATCATTAGGCTACCTACAGCGTATTCCTTGTTCATTTATTTTCTCATAAGCAAAAAACCCTCTTCCACTACTTAAAACGATGAACTAACTCAAGATTCAATACTTAAGTTCAGTATTTGTTATTGGTATTGTACACCCGAGTGCATGTGTTACCTTCTGAATAGGAACATTCTCAAGAATTTGAACACAATTAAAAATTGCAAGTTAAGGTTAGGGTGTGTAATATTGCAAGTATAGCCTACAGAAAACGTGAAAGACACACATTTACAATTGGATCAGTGCTTAAGACTATATTGGGAGTAGAAATGGTAAAATGGTGGGTGGTCTGGCAGTTTTGGGATTGTTAAGGATTATATTTTACTCATACCATGAAGGGATATGATCAGAAAAAAGTGCTTTGCTTCTATTCTCAATTTTCATATTGTTTTTCGGTACGTGTTTATATCTACATTTATAGCATATGGGCCTCGTGAAGAGGGCTTAGCCTAATCTAGGCCCTGTTTAAATGCATAATCTCATACTTTTGCTAGTTATAATCATATACACTGCATATCCAATCTATAATTTTACCTTAACTTTGCATCGATAAATGTAAAACAAGAGAGAAAAAAGAATGCGCCATTTAATGATAGTTATTCTTAACCGACAATATATCCAATTCCGGCTACTTGTTTCATGAACGTCGATTGGCTACATCATTGCTCTGATTGTTTTGATGAATTTAGTAAATGAGCAGTGGCCAACACTCACACAGTGTACCAGCGCCTCTTCCAGGCATTCATTGCTTGTAATTTTCCAGTGTTTACAGGATGACTTCTTCC
>NC_090728.1:13253373-13260873 GCF_036898095.1 Palaemon carinicauda
GAGTGTGTTCTGTAATGTCCGCAGTAAGAACATCTGTGGACGTCAACTTTGCAGGAGGCACGCAGCATGCACAGCCTCCAGAGGTGATCTCCGGCATTGGGACCCTCAGGTTTGCACTGTATGTTTTAACCTGATTACCGAGGCTTTTGACAATCCTAAATCGACGGAGTCAAGGGATGCTACCAGGGATAAGTTACTAACCTGGGTGAGGGGTTTTCAGAAAAACACCTCATGCCCCTACGTTCCAAATGAGAAGATGAGGGCATGCCTTTTCCCTAAAGCATCAGCCGATGCAGTCATTCCTCAGCCTCAGGTCGAGATACCAACTGTCCAGAATCCGGTAGATTCTGAAGTTTCGGCCGCCCTTCAAGACATCCAATTGGACGATAGGATGTCGGAGGTGTCGGATTCTACAGAGAAAGACCTTCTTGGAGAAGGTCAGGAGGAGGAGCTGTCTCAGGCTCCTCAAGTAAAAGACGAAGAAATCGACGAGGTGTTGGTTACATCGGTTCCGGACCCAGAACTAGTTCCCTCTACATCGTCTGCTATCCCAGATGAACTGGGAAGGACTCTTTCTTCTATTGTTGAGATGATCCAACAAATTCAAAGAAAGAATAATGAGAAGGAAGCTGCAATGAAACTGGAGATACGTAGACTTGCAGCATCACGTGGGCCCCAGAAGCGACTCAATGTGAAGGATCTTCCTTTTTGCTCGGACACCAATCCTTGGAGGTATGCTGAACACATGCCAATGACAACCGGGAAGATCGTGATATCAGAAAAAATGGGAGCAATTCCCCTAGAAAAAGTGGAATTTTGGCCCAATAAACGAAGGAGCCAGCTTCAAAGGAGGAGACAGAGCCGAAGGAGGTCATAGTTCTTGACCATAGTAAAGCAGAGGCGCTACTAGTGGGCTCGATGAAAGAGAGGGGCTTCACAAACTCAAAGGTGCCAGCCTTGATTAAGAAGCCTCCCACCTTTGTGGCCTCTCCAACCAGAGCCTTTCCCTTCATGGAAAAGGGATATAAGGCAGCCTTAAAGGCGGTGGAAGCAGGGAAACCATGCCCCTCCTTGGAGGAGTGCAAGCTGTTATCTCTGACCTTGCCCTTGGACCATGAAGACTGGAAGGAGGTCCACCTTACCTTCTCAGTCAGGAAGCTGGAAGCTGATATTGCTGAACGTCAGTTTGGTGAGTAACTTCCAAAACTGTCGGATGTTCTCTTGTGCAGAGAGCAAGAGACGAAGGAAAGACTTGTGGCATCGATGTCGTTGCAAATGACATTAAAAACGATGGCAAGTGACCCCAAGAACCAGGACATGTTCATGGTAGTAGCCAAAACCCATCTGGCTACAGTTACAAAGGATCTCTATAGCTTTATTAAAGCTAGGAGAACCTGTAGAGAGTTCGTGTTCGCCTCGGCTGCGGTGAGGCATGAACCGAGGAAACTGATATCCTCTTGTATCTGGGGTAAAGACCTCTTTCCCAATGAAGTGGTTAAAGAGGTAGTAGATAAGGCCGCCACAGAGAATAGGAACCTTCCCAAAAAGTGGGGCTTAGATTTTAAGAGAAAGTCTTCTCCAGATGAGGGTCCCCAACCCAAGAAGAAGACAAAAAGGACTACGCCATCCTCTTGGCCGGCTAAACACTACCGACAGCAACAACAACAACTTCCTGTGACTGCAGTGCCTCAGATAGTGGCACAACCTCTAACCATGTACCAGCTAGTACCTCAACAAGTGGCGACACAGTCGCCAGTTCTTAACCCAGCCCTCGAAAGGCAGACTTCTTCCTTTCATGCGAAAGCTAGAGGAACAGCCAGAGGTTCTTCTAGTCGCCCTTCAAAAGGAAGGGGATCCAGGGGAGGACGCGGTCAACGAGGCAAGGCCTCAGGTCCACAACAGCAGAAGTGAGATACTTCCAGTAGGAGGGAGACTACTGCTATTTAGGGATCGGTGGACCTTCGATCCCTGGGCCCACAGCCTAATTAAGAATGGACTAGGTTGGAGCTGGAGCAGTCCTCCACCTCAATTTCCTCAATTTTTCCAACACTCAACCCCCGTTCTGGAAGAATATGTCCGAGAGGTCTTAGACAAAAGAGTAATCCGGAAAGTTAAGTCCATCAAATTCCAAGGAAGGCTGTTTTGTGTTCCAAAGGACTCAGAAAAACTCAGTAATTCTAGACTTGTCGCCACTCAACAAGTTCATAGTAAACTACAAGTTCAGAATGCTCACACTTCAACACATAAGGACCCTACTGCTGAAAAGGGAATATGGTGTTTCTATAGACTTGTCTGACACTTATTGGCACGTCCCAATTAATAGTCACCTCTCCTCCTACCTAGGCTTCAAGTTACATTGGTAACTTTATGCCTTCAGAACCATGCCTTTCGGGCTAAACATAGCCCCAAGGATTTTCACAAAGCTCGCGAACGCAGCCGTCCATCAATTACGCCTTAAGGGGGTCCAAGTAGTAGCCTACTTGGACGACTGGCTGGTGTGGGCAGCATCCAGTAGAGAATGCATGCAAGTTTCTAAGATAGTGATCCAGTTCCTGGAACATCTGGGATTCAAGATCAACATAAAAAAATCTCGACCTTCTCCTGCTCATAAAATTTCAGTGGTTGGCAATCCACTGGAATTTGGAGTCACATCGATTTTCCATTCCTGGGAAGAAGAGGAAAGAAATAGCAGGATCTGTCAAGAGACTATTGAAATCCAAACGGATATCAAGACGCGAACAGGAGAGAGTGCTGGGCTCTCTACAGTTTTCTTTGATAACAGACCCAGTGCTAAGAGCACAGCTAAAGGATGCAACAGGAGTCTGGAGAAAATACACATCAAACGCGCGAAGAGATCTAATAAGACCTCTACCAACTCGACTACGAACGCTTCTCAAGCCGTCGTCCAATGCCAAGCAGTTGAAGAGATCAATACTTCTTCAACCTCCTCCCCCGTCAGTAACTATCCACACAGACGCCTCAAAGGAAGGCCGAGGAGGTCACTCTCATCAGAAGAGAGACCAAGGAGCTTGGTCCAATCTTTTCAAGTCATTTCACATCAACTTTCTAGAAGCAAGGCAGTTCTTCTGATACTAGAAAGTATCTCCTCACCACTCGACCCACGTAAGACTGGTTATAGACAGCGAGGTGGTAGTGAGATGCCTGAATCGACAAGGGTCGAGGTCACATCAAATCAACCAAGTGATGTTGGCCATATTCCGTTTGGCAGAATGGAAGAAATGGCACCTGTCAGCAGTTCACATTCAAGGGTTCCGCAATGTGACAGCGGACGCTCTATCCAGGTTGATACCTATAGTGTCAGAATGGTCCCTTGACGCAGGTTCGTTCTCCTTCATCTCGAGCCAAGTCCGGGAGCTGCAGATAGACCTCTTTGGGATGAAAGACAACAAGAAAATAGATTGTTACATGTCCCCATAGAGGATCTGCTAGCGGAGGCAGTGGACACTATGTCCCCAGACTGGAACAGATTGTCCAATATTTATCTGTTCCCTCCGCACAACCTCCTTTTGAAGGTTCTCGATAAGCTGAGATTCTTCAAAGGGAAAGCAGCAATAGTGGCCCACAAGTGGCCAAATAGCGTGTGGTTCCCTCTGGCATTGGAACTACGACTAAAATTTGTACCGCTACCGGATCCATCCCTGTCTCAGTGAGTACAGAAGTCGACTGTCTTCGCTCCATCACAGAAAACACGGAACCTACATCTCATGATTTTCTCTCCTTAGCGATGAAAAAAAGATTCGGTGTTAAAAGTCAGTTTAGACCTTTGGAGGAAACCAGAAGACATTTTGAGGCTTCAGGGAAGAAATAGATATCCTTTGTCAAGGCGAAGAAACAAAAAGAAATCTCGACAGATTCCTATTTATCATTTTTCATTTACCTTCATGAGCAAGGTTTAGCAGCCAACACAATTCTATTGTTCAAGTCTGCCTTGACAAGTCAGATACCATATGCCTTACAGGTCGACCTTTCTAACAACGTTCTTTATGAACTACAAAGGCCCATCCTGGGCTTAGCCCTTCAGCGCCTCCATGACCCTTTGCATGGTCATTAGATATGATTCTTCATTGTGTATAATGAACAATGAGGAATGCACTTAAAGGCCTTGAATTTAGTCATATTTCTGTTTGTACTGGCTTTGGGGGCCAGAGTTAGTGAAATAGTGGCTCTCTCTAGAGAGGAAGGCTACGTCCAGTTCTTGGAGGGAGAACTGAATCTATTTCCGGGCCCAACGTTTCTTACCAAGAACAAGCTACCCACCAACAGGTGGGGTCCCTAGAGAATCTGCGTTCTGAAGGAAGATGCATCTCTATGTCCAGTGGAGTGCCTAAATGTCTATCTTCATAGAACTTCAGACTTTATGGGAGGACAGCTGTTCAAAAGAGAAACCCTGGGTTCAAAGTTATCTATAACTAAGGGCGAAATTCACCCGTGTTATTTGCAGAACGGATCCAGAGAGTACACCCGTTAGTCATGATCCAAGGAAAGTTGCCCATTCCATAAAATTTCTTTAATTATATGGACTTTGAACATCCTTGTTTGTACACCGGCTGGTAATCATCCAAGGCGTTCTTTATGCACTATGCGAAGCAAGTGGAGCAACTTAAGAGATCTGTGGTAGCAGCAGGTAGAATTCTTTAACCTTCTGTTTTAAATCTGCAAGGAACAGTGTAATTAATTTGGGATGATTAATTAAGATGGGGCGTGTGTAGTCACTGTATGGTACTACACGCTGAGCGATAGGCCATGAAAGTGTCCTTACGAACTGGTCCATTGACGTCGGTGAACTATAGCATAATACAGACAATTGTGCCAAGCGTTTTCTATGCTAGTGTAAATAAACAGTATACAGACTATATCATTATTATTAATAATTCAATTGAAGTGGCAAATCTGTTTCCTAGTAGACGAAACAATATTTTCTGTTGACTGTTTTTCTTTATGCTTTAACGCATATAATCCACATTTTATAAATTTTATAAATGTCGATCTGATCTGTACGTTTATTAAATTTTAATAAACTAGTTCACACTCATTTTATTGGATATGTACTGAGCATTAAGATTAAAATATGGATATCTTTATAATGGCATGTCTTTCAAGACTTTTCCCTGATTCAAGCTAAAGTCCACTCATTCTAACCCTTCCTTGGAAGGGTTGACATGGTACCCTAACGGGATAGTGGCAAAGAGGCAAAATATGTTCCTATGCGGATACAACCATTATCCAATAGTTAATAAGAGTAGTCCCATTGGGGAAGGTGTCACAAATTTCATACTGACATTGGTGACTCTTATATAAAATTTTCTTTATATTGTATAGGGTGAGACCACTAAACAAGCTTGTCATTTTGTCAACCATAGTTATTATGTACTCCTCGAGACTTTTTCCAGAGTCTAGTACGACTCTTCCCTGTAGGAGGCAGGAAGCGCTAACATAGTTCATGCTTAGATGAAATGATGTATGACGGTAACATCATAGGTCTCTAGGTCTAGACGCACTAGGAAAATACATTCTTGAGAGTACGGCACCGATTGAGAATCCACAGATACAGTAATGCTCTGGTAAACTTCCATCAGGACGACATGGCCTGAGACCAAAAAACGGATTTTGAGCGAAGCGAAAAATCTATTTTTGAGTGAGGTAGCCATGTCGTCCTGATGGACCCCGCCCTTCCTTTTATTGCAAAAGGGCTTGTAGCACCTCGTATATCGCTACAAAGAATAAAGAGGGCGCTACTGCCTTCATCTAATACACACTGGAAACGGAATAGGAGAGATGCCTTATTAGCGGCTCTCTTTTCACTCTCGTTTCAGATCCTTGTCACTGTAACCCCTCGAAGCGTTAATACTGTTCGGGGTGAAGATAGCTATGTGACGTGTCAAGAACACGTCCTCTGATATTATGTGATATCCCTGTGAGATTATTTAGGGATTTTCGCTCCAGGAGTTAGAATTCTGGATACCTTAAGGTAAAATTCTCTGGGAATATCACTGTAGTCAAATATACCCTAGGAAGCTACCTTTTAGGAACTTCCATCAGGACGACATGGCTACCTCACCCAAAAATAGATTTTTTGCTTCGCTCAAAATCCGTTATATATATATATATATATATATATATATATATATATATATATATATATATATAGATATATATATATATATATATATAAAACCTATATACATTTATTTGTTTAAATACGTATATATATATATATATATATATATATTATATATATATATATATATATATTATGTATAAATGTATATATATGTATATATATATATATATATATATATATATATATATATATATATATATATATATATATATATATATATATATATATATATATATATGTATATATATATATATATATATATATATATATTAATATATATATATATATATATATATATATATATATATATATATATATATATATATATATATATATATATATATATATATATATATATATGTATATATATATATATATATTAATATATATATATATATATATATATATATATATATATATATATATATATATATATATATATATATATGTAAGTATATATATATATATATATATATATATATATATATATATATATATGTATATGTATATATATATATATATATATATATATATATATATATATATATATATACATACATATTTATATATTTATATATATATATATATATATATATATATATATATATATATATATATATATATATATATATAAACTACATTCAGTAATCTCTGATCTTATTTTTACATAAACTTCTATTGGAGTATGTAAAAGGGGAAAGAAATTAGAAAACCATATAATAGGATGTGTTTAATAGTCTCTCTCTCTCTCTCTCTCTCTCTCTCTCTCTCTCTCTCCTCTCTCTCTCTCTCTCTCTCTCTCTCTCTCTGAGAACTTATACAATTTGCTTGCCTTATAGAGTAATAAAATCTAATTTCATGAAATGTACAGATAAGGGGAAGAGAGATGGTGAACTAATTATTATTATTATTTTTAATCATATGTCAAAGCTATTAATGCTCTGTCCATATTGAAGACCGCAGAAGCAGGAGAGGTGCAGAAAACGCATAGTGTTGTTATAGCTAATGTTGAGAAATTTTACACGTGCCAATTATTTGAATACGGAACATGGAGACTTTATATCGCCCCCCAATCCCACCTCCGCAACGGTTGCATTTTTCCACTCATTATACGATTCAACTATCAATGGCACTAAATTGTCGGATGGTATTCTACAACTATATTTGTGAACATTTCTTTCCTTGCTCTTTAATTATTATTTCCTTTTTCTTTTCTTCCTTGTTTTATAACATTTTAACTAAATTTCACTTTGTGGTAATATGTCTGGAATCCCGAACATCTATCAGTAAGTTATTATTACGATTTTTTCTCATCCAATATGAAATGCTTTAGATACACGTTCTCATGTTTCTTTTTT
>NC_090728.1:13278373-13295873 GCF_036898095.1 Palaemon carinicauda
CCTCCATAAATTGGCATACCGTCCTTATGTATTATCTTTTGTGACTTCTTTTATCTCTTCATTATCATGTTTTTGTTTCGAAATTGTCATACAATAAATTGATAGAACTTTCTGAATACTTCGGTAAATTTTCAGGATTCTTTTGGTTTAGAAAACTCAGTTTGTATTACTTTCAATTTACGCTGAAGATTTGAATGAAACTTGTGGCATATCCTATATCATGGTCAGGTGAATTAATTGTTGAGGATGATTAGAATTATATGTTGGTGTTGTTAGATTTATTGAAAGTATACTATATATACTATTAAATCCGTTTCCAGAGAGTCGACAGGATGCCTGGAAACTTAAAATTGATAAATTAGTCGATCCTGAATTTCAACATTCCTCTTCAGTAATAGAATTTCAGTTTTGTTTGCCTTCTAAATGCTTATGCCCTTTGTAGGACTCGTGGGATTCCAGTACTTAATTAGTATATTGGTAAATTCTCTATCTCCAATGTGGCCTCCCCGTCTTGCTATTATGTACTGTCTAGAAGAAAATTTGCCTCTAAAGGCTATCGACTTTCCATAAACAGTCAAATATCCTGTTGGGGAATAATAGTTCATCATACAATCTCCCACAATTAGCGTAAATAATTCTCTGATCGTTGCAAGCTTGTCGAGAATGTGTCTTCTTGCAACCCATGTTTCTTAGTCATGTAGTCTTACATAAAATGAAATCAAAACAGACCCAGCGTGGAAAGATTTTCTTCACAAAACAATTGATTCCTTGAAACCAGAGAACTTAAACAACTGTACAAGCTTTTCTTTGTCAAGCAGCTTGACAGATGTCTCCTCTCACAGTTATCGTGTCCCTTATTTATCTAAAAATCTTATTCATCTTAATTATCTATATATCCTTACATTCCCTTTTCATAATTTTCTAGTTCTTTCGCACGTGAATTTTTGCACCATTTAGTTTTTCCTATTAGAACCCTTTGGCTTATATTAGTCTCCGTTTCCAACAACGCTTCTGTTAATAATAATAGAAAATGAAGATGAAGAAGAACTAAAGCCTTGCTATTCATCACTAATTGTCAAGCTTATTATCAGCTAAGACAAGATATCTATTAATATTCCTAAAGTCACTCATTGCATTAACCTATTTTTGCCTGCCTTCGATTAAAATGTACGGAATAAAAGCAGTAATGATGTATATATGCAAAAGGGGTCGTAGTTGTTATCTGACGACCAGATAGTTCCACAGTTCGATGGCTATGTGGGCAAGTATTTTTACTTTATTCTAATTATCTAATAATTGACTTTGTCCATCTAGTTTTTTCTTCCCTGTGGCTCATTTTGTTCTCAAATTAGCAATATCTCACTGTGAAACTGTTTTGGTAAGCTGTACTTAGAAGCGATGCGTACGCCAGCCATACGGGTAAGTATTTGGACTGTAGAACAAAATAGGCGTCGGTCTATAGAGCTGACAACTGGAAAAATATTGCTTGGTAAAACTATGTAAGGAAATTTCTTCTGAAGGAAATGGCCCAGAATTATGGTCAGGAAAACTGTGAGGTACCTCATGTTCAAGCCATGCACGGAAAATGAGAAACCTTGTCTGGTATCCTAAATCTTGTAGGATATCCTTCATAACAACAGAAACTAAAAACGTCTTACATGAAAAGAAACTGAAAGTCTAGTAACGTTATCACTTCATTGAGACTAATAAAGCAATTTATTCATAGGCAAATGTCTAGAGAGAAATGTTTACGTAAAAGCGAACAGGTTAACTTCCTGTCAACTACATTTCAATGCAACTCTCTCTCTCTCTCTCTCTCTCTCTCTCTCTCTCTCTCTCTCTCTCTCTCTCTCTCTCTCTTTTCTCTCTCTCTCTCTCTCTCTCTCTCTCTCTCTCTCTCTCTCTCTCTCTCTCTCTCTCTCTGTAGATTTTTATTTTTCTTGTTCTTCCTTTATATCAATACATAGCCGATGATAGCACCTTTAAACTACTGTATATCACATCACTCACTTAGTGAAAAAGATCTGTGTTTTATAAAAGATTAGTTTTTTTTTTCTTAGTGTATGTCATATACTTTATGAGCCTCGCGAATACTATTTGAGTCTTACAGCTTTGTATTTTTAGAATTATAATTTTCCATTTTCTCTCAAAATGATGTGTATTCTATTCCAGACGTTATGAGAGCTATACATAAAAGATTCTCGTCTACAAAGAGACCACCCGAGGTACTTAAATTTTCTTTACAGTAGTAGGTGCCACACCAACAGATAGGAAGGGTTTTTCCTTTTGGACCATATATCATATCAATCTTATTTAAAGGTAGGCTCCATTTTCGAGGGGTGCCAATCGTAAAAAATATTTCCCAAAAAATACACTAATCAAGACACGCTAATGAAATTTTCAGGCATTATTAACACTATAATAAGGCATATCCTCTGTAAGTTTTATCATCCTACAGGGAAAATAAAGGATTTTATGAATAAAAATGTGAAAATCAGAAATGTTATTTGGTGACCGGTGAGAAACTACTGTCTTGAATTGAAATTCGGTCTGTAGGCATGTTTGTTTATCCACCTGGAACATGCACACAAAGTTTTATCAAAATCGAACAGTAAATAAGCACACAGCAAGAAAAAAAACGAGCAATAACCCAAGCCGATGATGGAGCGAACCTAGAAATAAATATTCACCAAAATTTAAAATCTCGATTTAGGGAAAAAAACTTCTTTGTTTTTGTAGGTATTATGTCACTTGATAGCCTAAAACATCTAAATATTATATTACTTAAGGCATAAGAGCAGGACAAGCAAAGAAATACACCCCTCTCCTAATAAAAAAAAAACGAGAAAAAGCGATTTTTTTCTGATGCATAACCTAATATAACCTAACCGAACCTTCTTAACCTAACCTAACCTAACCTAACCCCTACAAAGTGGAGCCTACCCTTAATTCAGAAAATTACTTGTTATTTCACGCAAAAATTATCAGGAGGTACTTCGAAGTCTCTAAGTGCTAAAATAAACACACACAAACACACACACACACACACACACACACATATATATATATATACGAGGCCTGTCGGAAAACTATCCGACCTTAATCCAGAAAAAATAATTTATATACCTGACAGGATTTGGACCCTAATCCCCTTCAAAGTAGGCCCCTTGTGCTTGCACACACTTAGTCCACCGATCCATCCACTGCTGGAAACACCTCTGGAAGTCTTCTTTTGGAATGGTGTTCATCTTTGCCGTCGCGTTCCGCATTATCTCCTCTCTAGTCTCAAAACGGGTTCCTTTTAGTGGCGTCTTCAATTTTGGAAACAACCAGAAGTCGCAAGGAGCCATGTCTGGAGAGTAGGGAGGTTGACGAACAACTGGAATTCCATGTTTGGCCAAGAAATGTTGGATCAATTGGGATGAGTGTGCGGGGGCGTTGTCGTGATGCAGTTGCCAATTTTTCGCCCTCCACATGTCTGGCCTTTTGCGCCGAACTGCGTCACGGAGACGACGGAGAACATCTTGATAGTACTCCTTTGTCACTGTTTGTCCTTCCGGTGCGTATTCGTGATGTACAATTCTACGGATATCAAAGAAGACAGTAAGCATCACCTTCATTTTGCTTGGCACCTGTCGCACTTTCTTTCGGCCTTGGAGACTCTGAATGCTTCCATTGCGACGACTGTCTTTTTGTTTCTGGGTCGTACCCGTACACAAATGACTAATCTCCAGTTATCACGGTGTTCAAAAACTGGTTGTTTCCAAAATTGAAGACGCCACTGAAAGGAACCCGTTTTGAGACTAGAGAGGAGATAATGCGGAACGCGACGGCGAAGATGAACACCATTCCAAAAGAACACTTCCAGAGGTGTTTCCAGCAGTGGATGGATCGGTGGACTAAGTGTGTGCAAGCACAAGGGACCTACTTTGAAGGAGATTAGGGTCCAAATCCTGTCAGGTATATAACTTATTTTTTCTGGATTAAGGTCGGATAGTTTTCCGACAGGCCTCGTATATATATATATATATATATATATATATATATATATATATATATATATATATATATATATATATTTATATGTATATATATATATATATATATATATATATATATATATATATCTATATAGATATATATATATATATATATATATATATATATATATATATATATATATATATATATGTATATATATATATATATATATATATATATATATATATATATATATATATATATATATATATATATATATATAGATATATATATATATATATATATATATATATATATATATATATATATATATATATATATATATATATATATATATATATCTATATATATATATATATATATATATATATATATCTATATAGATATATATATATATATATATATATATATATATATATATATATATATATATATATATATATATATATATATATATATTTCATCCTCATCATCTCCCACGCCTATTGATGCAAAAGGCCTGTCAGATTCGCCAATCATCTTTATATTGTGCTTTTATTTTAATACTTCCCCACTCATAATCTTCCATTTCACAATTCATAGTTTTCAGCCATGTAGGCCAGGTTCGTCTAACTCTTGTAATGCCTTGTGTAGCCTAGTTAAGCATGATATCATCCACATATAGCACTCGAGTAACCTCTCTTATAGTTTCCTTTCTAATCTTGTCCTGCTATTCAACTCCCAATATTTTTCTGAGTACTTTGTTCTCAAATCTGCTAAATCTGTTGGAGATAGTTTCCTTGCCATACCATGACTCATGTCTGTATAGTTACATCAATCCCTCTAACCTGATATATAGCCGAATTTTTAAAATGTAATTTCAAGCGATTTGTTTTCCATATATTAATTTAACTAGACATTGTCTGATATGCTTTTTTAAATCTTATAATTAACCTAAATTCTGAAGACCTACTATTAGAGATCATAGTTTCTAAATAATTTAATGATTCCACCTCATTTATCTTTTCCTCTTCCAATGTTATTTCATCTTTCATTGCAGATTCCGTTCTCATCATCTCTGTCTTTCTTCTATTTATGTTGAGCCCAACCACATTTCATATTTCACGCATTATGGTATGCAAGCTTTGTAAGTCTTGTCGAGTTTTGTTGATATGTACACCGTTAACAGCATACTCTACATCCACTATTTTCCTGTTACCAATCCAGCTCAGTCTCTTTGCACCATTCCCAACTGTTCGCTGAATTAAAAAAATTCCTGAGTATATAAAAAACATAGGTGACAACATATACCCTTGGAGTACTCCACTGTTCACTGGAAATTAATTTGATAGGATCATATTTAACATCATCTTCGCACTTGTTATGTTCATGAACAGACATAATCAAATCTACATATTTAAGAGAAACTCCATAATAACGCAGGACTCTCCCCAAAATTCACTGGTGCATACTATCAAAGGTTTTTTAATAGTCAACAATTGCTATCAAAAGTGGAATTCTATATTCTATACATTGCTCTACAACATGTCTTAAATCTAATATTTGGTCACTACAGCTTCTACCTTTTCGAATTCCTGCTTGTTCATCTCTCAGCTTCTCACCAATCTTTCTCTCTATTCTCTTTAGTCTGAGAATACTATTTATTTTCATGAGGACAAACATAAAAATGATGCCTCTGTAATTATTGCTATCAGTTAAATTTTTTTTTTTTTTTACCATTTTCACCAACACCCCTAACTCCCATTCGTTATATTTGGTCTCTTTATGCCACATTCTACAAGATAATCTTGAGTCTATTTAAATTGTATCTCTGACTTAAAACACACTGAATTCATTCATGGGCTTAATCAGCTTTAGGTATATCAATCAAATTATTCCCTTCATATATCCTATTTATGAACTCACTTAAGTATTCCATCTAACGTTGCCTTTCTTCATCTTCTGTTGTTATAACAGATCAATCTCTCTTTTTGATGGGTATATGCTTTTTTGTTGCCCCAGTAGAGATTTCTTTAATAATTTTATGAGTAATCTTTATACCGTAGCTGAATCCATAGCATTGTTATCCTTATCTACTTATGTCGAAATATTCTCCTCAGTCATTTCTGGCTTATAATCAGTAATGGAATACTTAGCGTGCTCCACCTTGAAATTTTCATTACTTCCTCGGAAACTTTTAACAATCAGTTTCTGTCTTTGTCTCATTTTGATAGTATCCCAAGCATCATTTGGTATCCATGGTATTCTCCTTTTAACTGCATGTCTGATAACTTCACTACCAACTGGCTGATATATGTTCCTAATTACACACCATTCTTAATTGATTGTCTGTTCTTCGTTTCTGAAAGTCTCTAAGACTGCCAACCATTTCCTATCTTCAATTGTAAATGTTTGCCTGTGCTCATCTTCTAGAAGCTCAATTGTCAAACCAAGGTATCCAATCTACATTGCTGTTAGGTCCTTTGTGTCTTAATTTCAGTGGGGTAATGAGGCGCTGTTGATCACTACCAATATCTGCACCACTATAGCTTCTTACATTCCTCAGAGTCCTCTTTCTCTCTTTGTTAATGGCTATATGAAGTATATGATTTTTTTTAATTGCCACATGGTGAAGTCCATGTACAGTATATTCGTGTTATCCTTATGCTGAAAAAGAATATCTCTAATAACAAGATTATTTGTTGTACCAAAACTTATAAAATGTGTTCCATTTTCATTCGCAACTTCGCCAAGACCATCGACACCAATCACATTCTCTATACCTTGATTATTCCTTCAAAGTTTAGCATTGAAGTCACAAATCTCAATTTCCATATCTTTCACTGGGATCGCATCTATTACGCTTTGCAGTTCCTTGTAGCATTTATCTTTCCTTTCTTCAAGGGAATCATTTGTTGGTGCATAGAAAACTGTAATACTCATATTGCATAACATTTGATTAGACTTTGCAAGTAACAGTCTACCATTTTAAGCTCAGTTAATACCTTTTCTCCTCTTGGTGTCATCATCATTCCTACCCCTTTTCTTCTAACTCCATCTGTTCTCCTGATTAGATATATATATATATATATATATATATATATATATATATATATATATATATATATATATATATATATATATATATTGCCTTGGTCTAAGATTTCTTTTACCAATCCCCTTATACTGTGTTTCACCTAAGGCCAAAATATCAAAACTAAATTTCATAAATTCTTTCTCCACATCCCAATCCGATTCATGATTCTAGCATTCCAATTTCCGCTTTTCAAATTTTCTTCATCATTTATAAACCGGGACTGTTTATACAAGTATAAACGGGATTCATGGCAATTGTGGTAATTATTGGCATTATGCATGGATGTGCAAATAGCACACCGTAGGAAGTGTACTATGTGTGGTGTAGATGGGCATGCAGCAATGGAATGTAAGAGGAAGGGTCCAAGTAAGCTAAGATCTTAAGGTGAAAAAGCATAAAGATTGCTTAGCTAGGTGAATCTTCCTGTGCGGATGGATTCAATGCATTACATATTGGTTAGGAGTTATTGTATGAAGGTGTTTTGGAGGAACGAGTGTATGATTGCATTAATATGAAACTTATGTGTAATGTAATGACTTTGGTTGGTTTGATGATACTGACTGTGTTTTTTTATTTAATATTTCAGAATATATGTGCTAAAAATAATAATGTGTGTGAATTTCAAGGATGTAAAGATGAAGTAATAGGTACAGCTAATTTGAGAATGCCTGTGCAAACAAAGTTGCGGGAAAATGTTATGATTGAGGCACTGATGATGGAACGTTATGATTTTTAATAGGGTAAAGGAACGAATGAAATATAAGATTGATTATTTAGGTATAAATTCATGAAATAATGAGGTATAATAATCCAAGTAGAGAAATAATAGAAATAACTGTGGGGAGTTTTATCTGAATGAAGATGGCCGATTGAGTGTCAAGGTGAGGAAAGGAGTGACATTGGTAGCAAGACAAAAACACAAAACAGTAACAGCACAAGGCAAAAGTAGCCAAAATGGATTATAACCGCCAGCCAATAGAAAATATAAACATTTCCAACACAACGTCTAAGCATAGATAACAAAGGAAAACTGCTCTCACAACTCATTCACGAAACTAAACCAGACATTATACCATTAAACTCTACAAACACTTTAAACGAGGAGCAAATTAAAATTTTTACATACAAAAAGAATGCACACAACGAAAGAAATGCAGGTGGTGCCATATCAATCAAAACCTCAATAAAACACAAACTAATACACTTACAACTCCGACATTCTAATAGCCTAGATACAAACCACTAAAAACTCAATAAACATTAGCACAAGGGTAAGGGTAGAAGAGATTCTTTAGCCTTGGTTAGCAGCTCTTCTAGGAGAAGGGCACTCCAAAATGATACCATTGTTCTCTAGGCTTGAGTAGTGTCATAGCCTCTGTACCATGGTCTTCCACTGTCTTGGATTAGAGTTCTCTTGCTTAAGGGTACACTCGGG
The DNA here is from genome assembly GCF_036898095.1 of Palaemon carinicauda. Classification (NCBI taxonomy): domain Eukaryota; kingdom Metazoa; phylum Arthropoda; class Malacostraca; order Decapoda; family Palaemonidae; genus Palaemon; species Palaemon carinicauda. The sequence continues at coordinate 13,286,887 of NC_090728.1, forward strand.
CACACTATTCTATTTGATTTCTCTTCTTCTTGTTTTGTTAAAGTATTTATAGTTTATATAGGAATCATTTATTTTAATGTAGTTACTGTTATTAGAATATTACATTTTTCCTTGTTTCCTTTCCTCACTGGGATACCTTCCCTGTTGGGGCCCCTGGGCTTATAACATTCTGGTTTTCCAACTAGGGCTATAGCTTAGCAGTTAATAATAATAATAATAATAATAATAATAATAATAATAATAATAATAATAATAATAATAATAATAATAATAATAATAATATATCAACCTCTAAGAAGACCATTCCTCCCAAACATAAATATATCTCCGCTCATACACAGCAACATCCCCACTTACATAATAGGAGACTGGAATTTAAGACCACCTTTCATGGTCACCCAGAAACAAATACAATATGTCATGCTTTAAATCAACACATAAACAACAATCTTCTAACACATATAGGTCCAATGTTGAACACAATGACTAACAAACTGGATAAATAATACACAGCAGACCTGACATCATACTAAAAAACAACAGAGCACACCTAAATTATAGCATCACCAGGCCCAATTTCAACATCTGATCATATACCACTCCTAAATGAACTCTCAAAGAAACCAAAAGTCAAAAAAAAAAAAAAAAAAACAGGCGAAACATTAAAAAAGCTATCTGGAAAATCTTTAAAGATAGGGCAACTAGGGAAATAGTCACAAAGAAATAAGAACTAGATCTCAACAACAATGAAACCACACCAGAAAACACAATAAATTCAGCAATAAACAAATGGATGTCTGACGTCTCAGAAACAATAGAAACATTTTCTCCAATAAATAGAATTTCTTACCATAAACACACCAGAAAACTACTACGTAAAATTACTATAAAAAAAATAAATTACCTACAATCAAACATATACAGGTGGATAAGGGTAATATACACCCTAATAAGACACATTGAAAATGAAATAATTAAAGAATTCAACAGATTAAACAGAGAAAAGTGGAACAACACGATAATCAAACTAGGAAAAATATACAAAGACCCAGAAAAATTCTGGGAAAAACTACAAAGACTAACAGAGGTTAGGCCTAACCACAGCCAGCCTACACGACTATTTGTGCAATTATATGCCAAGGGAAATCCCATTTTGAGTTTTTCATAAGAATTGCTGCGGAGTTGGAAGATTTCAGGAATGGACATGATGCCTTAGAGGACATTAATGACAAGTGGAACGCATTGTATTGGACCATACCCATTCAGAGGGCCATGGAAAATGTGCAGACAATAATGTCAAGTGCACCCACCGAAAGGGAAGGAGAAGAATCCAGTCCTAGAGGACATGATCAACAGCAGAGAGCACTTTCAACATCGTCGTCATCGAGTCAGTCATCCAGAACTGGACAAAGTTTCAAGAAGAAACACCCTGGCCTAGGGGCAAAAAATAGGGATCAAACACAGAAGAGACTGCAGTGATATAACTGTGGGAAGTGGGGATATTACACACGTCAATGTAGATCGTTTTGATCCCCTGACACAGGAGCAACAGCATTACCACTGGCAATAGAAGGAACAACACCCACCTATGGAGCTCTGCCCTATTATCCACAACCACCTGTGGGTTTTTGGCAGGCCTTCTCATTATGAATGGCTCTGTTCTCGCATTCACCCTACCCTGCAGTATGGCAGATGTAACTTGTGAAAGGACATCCCGGGCAGTGGCAGCAGTGCCCAGGCCGACCAAATAAGAAGAAGACGGAAGACAGAGCCACAGCAACCAGTCATCAAAGTTCAGCTTCCATAAGATTTTAAGAATTGTTTGATTGATTTATGGCTTTATGTACCTGTTATTATTGAATCACATGTTACAGTCACTCAAATACAGAACACGGTTCCTTCAAAATACCAACGGTTTGGAAGGAAAGAAGTTTTTATTAATACATTCTGTTCACAGCCCTTTGAAATAGGAGGCGAAAAACTCATTCATTATTTTTACGTCGTGCCTGAGTTGGGAATTACAAGCATTGATGTTATTTTTGGGTCAGACACGATCTGTCAACTAGGGCTAAATGTACTTTCATGTTCTGAGGGATTATCTGTAACATTGAGAGATTGACTCCTACCGATTGGGGAAACAGGTGCATATATAGCAATGATAGTAAAACCTATTAATATTTTTACTATTAAGTGTGGTGCTTGACTTTCTCAAGAGGTGTGTATTGATCCGTGTTCTGCTATGTCAATTAAGTTAGACGTATGTAACAAAGATTTCATGAGTTATATTTGCATTCTTACGTCTCTTGTAGATTTTGAGGATAATTTTATTCCTGATTCGTTAGTTCAAGCCGAGAATGGAAAAAAAAACTTATTATTGTTTCACGGTTTCATGTCTGTACCTGTGTTACCTAGAGAAACTGCATTAAATGCATCTGTTGAAAGGAATGTTAACTTAGTGTTTAACGCAACGATTTAGCCAAATACCTTATGTAACATGCATGAGCTTTGAAGAATCATTGAATTAGTTTGGCACCTACTAAATGTAATTTAGTGTTGCACAAATTTTGGAAAAATTCCAAGACGTATTTGTAATGAGTGATGAACCGCCTGGATATTGTGACTTTATGCCCTTTCACATAGATAAGGGAGACAGGCCACCAGTAATAACTTTCTCTTATCAAGTGTCTTTTGCACACTTGTCCGAAGTGCATAGACAGTTAGCATATATGAAAGAGAATAGAATAATCTCAGTCTCTGATTCCCCCAGGCGATCCCCTATCGTAGTTGTGAAGAAATAAATCTGTGGTTTTACGCATAAATGGAATATATCAGGAGGTGATTCTTTTTCCTTTGCCATGCATTGAGACAATTTTATGTAAAGTTAGAAATAACACTATTTTCGACACTACATCTTAGATCGGGTTATCAACAAATTGAACTTGATCCCTAGAATAGAGAAAAGATTGCATTTGTATATGGTGATTTATTTTATTTCTTTTATACTTTGCCCTTTTGATTAAAGAACGAGCCCGGGCATTTTTTGCGAGTGTTGATAAGTATTTGCTGAATCAGGAGGAAATGCTGTATTGATTTATTTAGATGTCATAATTATCTTAGGAAACACTGTAGAAAAACATATGACTAATTTGATGCTTGTGCTCGAAGCCCTAAGATGTCATAATTTGAAGGTCAACTTAGCCAAGTGTCAGCTGTTTCAACCAGAGGTTCAGTTTCTAGGTCACGTGCTCATTAATAAGAGCATAATCGCGATGCCAGACAAAGTAGAAGAATTAGGACACATCCTCGTCCAAAGACAACCAAAGGAGTTAGTTAATTCTTTGTGTTGGAATGTTATTACAAAAGCTTTATTTGTGGAAAATCTCAGAAAATTTTGCATGGATGCAAGAACATGTTGACGAATTCCAAAAGTTGCAAGAAGCCTTGACCAAAGACAATTTTTAGACTTTCCAAGATTTGATCGTGGATTCTTAGTTACACGTGACTCAAGCGATATAGCAATTGGAGGGTAATTGAACAACTGGACGATGAAAGAGTTCCCCGCCCTGATGTATTCGCTCCACGAGCATTGAAGGGACCTGAAACAAGTTATTCAGTTTTTGATAAAGAAGCTCCTTCCATTAGCTGAGTTTCAGAAAGGAATTGCTTTTCTTTTTTGGTGGGGAGGGGGGCATAAAAGTGGCAGTAAGTCTGATCATGAACTTTTGTAATGCATTGTTTCCTATTATCTAATTATCATTACCGCTACATACACCACGGCAACGATACAGTTTGTCTGAATATATATATATATATATATATATATATATATATATATATATATATATATATATATATATATATATATATATATATATATATATATATATATATATATTGAGTTTTAGAATTACACTTTTATACATAGGTTATAGTGGTGAGAATTTGATACAAAATTATTTGAATTTTCGGAAAAAAACATTCAACATAGATTAACAAATGAAAACTTTAGCTTCTTTAAAATATAGAAACGAAAATTCTAGATAATTTTTAGATACATAAATGATTTTTCAAAAGGCCTTATGAATTTCATGAAGCTCCCAATTCCATTGTTTGCAGCCAGACTGACGTCGGTTCCACGGGAATACCATCTTTCATTCAAAACAGATAGAATTGTGAAGCTTACTCGCTCCTGCAGAGATTTGGTATATGATCTGCATCGATCTCGGACTCAATTCCATTTGGAGCAGCGTCTCTCCTTATGACAAATTATGGCCTTAATGCTACTGCATTTTCTCTGCAAAAGAACTGTTTGCAAACAATTATACAAGCCGTTTTTCTTCTTTTTTCTGATGCAGCTCAGCGTTCAAGGTTGCAAAGGGGTTGATGCAGAGCTTTCAAAACAGAGCTCATTTGTGCAATGCAGCCTAGAATTGGAAGCTTACTCGCGACCTCAGAAGATCCTTATTTGAAGACTACATTGATCCCTGAGTCCAATTTATCTGGAATCGCATCACACTCCACAGCTTCAGGTATCTTGGCTCCATCATTCTTTCTTTCTGCGCTTCTATCCAGGTTGCCCATGCCTTGCCACTTCTGAATACGGTACTTGGGCATGTTATAGTAAATTTACAATGAATAGACAAGGCCTTATTGGCATCCAAAAATTGAAGATAGATTTCTCTTCGGACAGAATGTCTTGCATATAGTTTTCAGGATAACATCAAAAATACATTTACTTTTCACGATTTATTGTTCGGTGTCGACATGTGTTTTGGATCACTTTGGGACTCTTCGTCAGGACTACATTTATCTTTTTTTAAATATACTTTATTATATAGGTTGTGTAGTTTGGATACTCCGTCAGATTATTCCGAGTTTTCCCGACAGCTAGATAACTTTAGTAGTGTAGTGTGTACATATTACAGTCCAGTGTATGACTTGTTATCTTTGTAATGCTTTTATATCTGTATATATTTCAAACTTTTACTTTTTATTTTTGGATGCTTTAGTTTTAATTTTTTTTATTAGTTTTCAGTTTTAAAAACATTATGTTACTGATATAGATTTAAAGATTCCAGTTAGAAGATTATTAAGTTTAAAGCTTGTATTTCAGATATTTTTGTCATTAAGTGAGATTCGGGCGTTTCACATCCCGCCACAAAGTTGCAGGATTATTATTATTATTTTCATCATTGTAATTTTTATTATTATCATCCTTATTTCTGTTATTATTATTATTATTATTATTATTATTATTATTATTATTATTATTATTATTGTTATTATTATTATTATTATTAGACATGAGACTATCTACATGTAGCATAATAAGAAAACAGAATATTATTTTTAAAAAAGTTACTTTCTTTGAATATCTTTCATACTTACTGATAACCTCCTCTGGTAGTGCCAAATAATATTTAAAAAAAAAAAATTCACAGTTGGAAAATATATTTAGCTTAATTTATATTTATCAATTGACCTGGACGTTTAAGTTCCCTTATCCAATGTTTTGTACCTTATTGTGAAGAAGGTGGTAAGTTTTCTTGTGCAGGAAGTCAGTCTGACTAGAATGGAAAAATCACACTAGTCAAGTCCATCGTGAAGTTATTGTAAAAAAGAGATACACGATATTTCTGACCTCCACCAACGGTTAATGGAGTCGTCCAAAGCCTATGTTTTATCTGTGGTGGAACTTTAGTCTAAACGGTCAATTTGTTTCAATGTTATCATCAAAATAGCGAAAAATGCAAACCCAGATATAAAATCCGGATCCGAGCCAACTCTAGAATGAAATGTGGTCGTCCTTGAAAATTTCGTCAAATTCTGTCAAGTAGTTTGGTGTTATCTTTGAAATGGCGATAAATACAAATCCGGATGATTTTCAAAATTAAATGTCATCCTCCATGACATAAGATATATATGTGGTGAGTATTACGTCAAAACCCGTCCTGTAGTTTTGATGTTATCTTCAAAACAGAGAAATATTCAGATCTTGATCTAGAATCTTATATATATATATATATATATATATATATATATATATATATATATATATATGTGTGTGTGTGTGTGTGTGTGTGTATATATATACGCATATATACAGTATATATATATACATATATATGTATATATATATATATATATATATATATATATATATATATATATATATATATATATATATATATATATATATATATATATGTGTGTGTGTGTGTGTGTGTGTGTGTGTGTGTGTGTACATATATATATATATATATATATATATATATATATATATATATGTATATATATATATATATATATATATATGTATATATATATATATATATATATATATATACATATATATATATATATATATATATATATATATATATATATATATATATATATATGTATGTATCACGGGTTTAACTCCGCACCCGACTAGTCAAGAAGGCGGACACTTTGCTATCCGTGTAGACACCTCAGGATTATGTATGTGATCAACGGATAGGTTTCCGTAAAGCAAATGGGTGTTACAGACTAATACACACACAGACAAAGCCATTACAACACCTAAAAACATAACAGACACCTCACACGTCTCGAACTGTCAACCGAACCACGCTATGATTCCTCGCTGCAGGGGAGGCGATGGTGTCTGGTACAACACAAACATACACTACCGGGGTCTAGCGATGGCAGACACGGCACCCGGTCGGTACTAAGGTCCACCCCGAAGCCAAAGCAAAGTCCTTTTAGCCATGACACTTCTACCATTAAACGGTATGTTCTCGACGAGCTAATCCGCATTATTCAGGGATGACACCATTCAAAATATTTTAAAGGCTATCTCTCTCTCTCTCTCTCTCTCTCTCTCTCTCTCTCTCTCTCTCTCTCTCTCTCTCTCTCTCTCTCTCTCGAAAATAACAAATTCATCCATTTCTTATTTAGTATATTTAGGAGGTTTGGGGATGCTAGCTGGAAAACTATTTTCCCCGTTGCATGTATTTTCTAGGGAAAAAACCCACCATTCAAGTTACTTGATTACGCCAGCCCCTTACCACACCTTTCTCGACTTACCCCGCAGTTATCCTCCACGCAATTTCCCTGAAGGTTTAATGGTCACCCATGAATGGCAGAAACAAGGGAGAGTGACAATGCCATAGAAGGAAAATGCACATATGATCAGCGCCCAAACCCCTTCTCCAGCCATACCAGTACCAGGGATGGCTAGGCAATGGCTAGTTATGACTCAAACATTAGTATTATAGGCTCCCCCAAATCCCTAATCCTTACCTCACATGGAATGCGTGGTTGTAGATACTATAAAAAAGAAGAAAAACGTATCGTGATTAATTGTACTTCAAACCCCAGTCCAGCAGATCGCGAGACAGGGACGTTTCCAGTAAGCAACCACAACCCTTTGGGATCTACACCTCAGAAAACTTATTTATTTGTGTTTATGTATTTATCGGGTGATGATAAAGAATATAAGGAGGATGAAAGTAACAGGAGTGCATATAATGAAGTACAGAAATGAACGTGGTCATTCTCATCAACCAAACAATATTACGGCAACTTCTTACATATCCAGTGCCTAGTTTCATGTCTCTGGAAGATGGGACATGACTCCCAGGAAAAAGGGAACAAAAGGCGTACCTCAGAGCCATCTGTAGAGACACCATCTGTAGAACTTGAGTTATTGACGTTTTAAAGTTAACTCCCTTATTATGCCATTATCAATTCATACTATCTTCCATTTAGAACATGGCAAGATTTATGTTAATCAAGAAATTAGATAAATGATTTTTTTTTTCTTGGGAGGTGTAATCTTTAATAAAATATTTGGTTGAATTTGAAGGGCAAATTCCATACTGCAATTTAGATAAGCTAAAGTACACAAAGCAACAATTTCGAATAAATTTAAAGTTTAATATTTGTGAATACATGAAAGGTACCTCTTATTACATTAATTTCACTGATAAAGAGCAATTAGGAGAGATGAAAAATTATTTTTGCTGAGAAAATCAAAGGGATGACAAAATCGGTTCTTGGAAAATTCCCGGATGGGAGATTTTTAGTGAACAAAATATTAGTCATTATTTATCGCTTTTGCTTATTATCGAATCTCTTGAACTGATAATGTTTAAAAAAAAAATGCAAGTTTAAATGGAACTTAATTAATATTTTTTTCATGGAAAAACCGAGGAAAATATTAGAAAAGAGTAAACCTTATTTCTGAAAGCAATGCTTAATATAGACCACAAACCAGCCGTCAAGCCTTTTCTAGATCACTTGGAAATCAGATAGAAAGAATGTCACTTCGGAGTTAAGATTTTCAAATTCAAGTTGAATTATGCATTATGTCCATCCAGACGATTTTTGGGTTGATATATGTTGCTTTCTGACTCAATTACTTATATGGCTAATATGGTACAAATACCCCTGAAACTGCAGGCACACCTGCCACTTCTGGAATAATTTTCGTTCTCGATGCACTCCTCAAACTTCTGAGTCTTTACCTGAAGCTATTTTTTTTTTCTTATATCCTAATTTGTCTCTCTATTAATTTTTCGTATAAGACTAATAATCTTACAAGTACTTTCCATTCTTGCTTGAGTTTCTATCTTACTAGTGTTTGTCCAAAAAAATGATGCTCAAAATTACTATCAATGTAATCCTAATTGCACCACTATAGACATCAACTCCCTTTAATGTAATCTTTCTATCATAACTTTTACTAAAACGTTACTGACCAAAGGGATCACAAAATACGTCCTAGGAAAATTTCCAGGTGGAAAATTACCAGAGACTAAAATATTAGCTATTTTTATAGCATTTGCTTGGTATCGAATATCTTGATGTGATAATTATTCAGAATAAAAATTGCGAAAATAGTGAAAAAGTTCTATTACCTTGAAGCCTAATTGGAAAGTTTTATTGATCAACTTTTCATAAACAAAAAGAAAAGAATATAATAGGAAAAAATTAATTCT
>NC_090728.1:13300873-13303373 GCF_036898095.1 Palaemon carinicauda
CTATTCACACTTATCACGAATCCGTCCAGGGGTAACGGATACCTACTGGAATTGAAAAAAATACAACACAACTCAATATGTACATTTCTTTATATGAAAAATAGCAAATACATGGAACAAACTTCCAGCAGATGTAGTAAACAGTAACACAGTCAACGAGTTTCAGAATAAGTTACACGATATCATAAAAACTCCAAACGTTAACCAAATCGCTCCACCCAAGAGCAAGTGGAGTCTCCCCAATAGGACTAAAAAGACTTTGACACATCCAAGATCCTTTTAACTGCTTTTAACTCTTATCTTTTCAACTATGAAAAAGGTGGTTGCACATCACAGGGATTGCAACTAATGAAGTATAGAAATAATTCAGTTGCTGCATTATATTTCATCTTTTCTGTTTGGTAAAATATGTATTCTGTATGTCCAAGACTCAAAAATTAGAGCAATTTGATGTCAGAAAATATCTTGTCAATATTTTAAACTTAACCATTACAGAAAAATTATTTCATTCGATTGCTTTTTTGCATTAATTTCTCTCTCTCTCTCTCTCTCTCTCTCTCTCTCTCTCTCTCTCTCTCTCTCTCTCTCTCTCTCTCTCTCTCTCTACCACAGTCATTGTTAATTAATATTTTGTTTTTACTGCCCTGCTAATTCATAAAGAGGCATAATCTATTTTAGGAGAATATAGCGAGTTTATTTATAATACAGTTTTCAAGAATATAATACCGATGTTGGAGCAGTGGTCTTACTCTCACCTGCTGTTACTATATCATATTATTATCTATCTATTTGTAGATAAAAGCATTTATTTTCAGATAGTTTTCAACCCATACTGAGAAAAAAAATATTGTATTTCATTAGTTAAGACAAAAAAATGGTGGTGGAATTACTTATTGCATACTGGTTAGCACTTGATTTTATAGAAAAGGAAAAGGAAATCATATATGCAATAAAAAGATATAGAACACATTTGCTAAAATCTCTTATATTTAATAAAATATTGTCATCTATACTCTAAACAAGCATCAAACTGGTTTGCAATCAATATCTTATCAAAATTGGATATATTTTTCACCAATGTTTTTTACCATATGATTATGAAATGAATATGAGATGAAAATAAAAGATAGTACACTCATAGCATGGATACAATTAACAATTTTGGAAAACTTATATAAACAAAAATATCGGTGCTACTCTTCATCTTGGGTCATAAATAAAGGTTTGAAATAAAATGGAGCTTACAATACACTAGGAAGATTTAGAAGTGGAAGTTTAATCATTAGAAACAAATTTTTTAGTTCAGTTCCCGATAGTTCATTGCATTGGTCATTCCAGTACAAATACCGACTCTTTTGACATATCGTATTAGTCTGAATGATATTTATTTACTTCATGTACGTACGTACAGTACATCTATTGATATATATATATATATATATATATATATATATATATATATATATATATATATATATATATATATATATATATATATATATATATATATATATATATATATATATATATATATATATATATATATATATATATATATATATACATACATATATATATATATACATATATATATATATATATATATATATATATATATATATATATATATATATGTGTATGTATATATATATATATATATATATATATATATATATATATATATATATATATATATATATATATATATATATATATGTGTGTGTGTGTGTGTGTGTGCGTGTGTACATAAATAAAAAAAATACAGCCATTGCTAGTGCACTGCAGGACAAAGGCGTCAGACATTTCCTTTCACTAGCATCTGTGCATAGCTTTTTTATACCAGTCTACACCCACAAATTTTCTTAGCTGATCAACCCACCGTCTTCTCTTCTCTGTGATTGAATAATTTCCTCTTTTAGAGAAAGTGGTAATTTACTTTTCATAATATCATTTTATTTGCAAAAAGCTCTCCAAACTACGCTTATCCTTCTTTTAATTTCGATCTCCTGATCTAGGGAAACACTTATTGTCTGTCTTAAGTAGGTATATGCATTTACAGTCTCTTGAGGTTCTTCCATAATCATTATTTGTTATCTCTGCATTTTCATTAAATATTATCTTAGTTTTACTATTATTCATTTTAACTCCAACATATCTGCCTTTTCTATTAAAATCTTCTATTATCTTTTGAAGTTCTTCCTATGATTCACTAAACAGAACTAATTCATCAGCAAATCTTAGATTGTTAAGGTATTCCCACTGATACTAATTTATACATTTTTCTACAATAAATTCTTAAAAGCCATTTCTAGCCGGGCATTGAACAATATCAGAAAGATGGGGTCTTCCTGTCTAACTCAGTCAGAATTTTCTTACTATCATTATGTAGATTTGGGATTGCTTTACTTCCAATGTGGACATCTTCAAGTGTTCTAACATAAGATTCGTCTATTCCCTGTCTTTGAAGGGCGTTCATATATGAAAACTGCCACAAATTCTA
>NC_090728.1:13310873-13325873 GCF_036898095.1 Palaemon carinicauda
GAGCAGTATTCAACTCTAAATACCAACACCATGCAAATTATTGGTGAAGATGCTGGTATTGGAATATTATTAACAAATGAAAAAATATTATTCTAGGTATATGTGTGAGCACTATTCAATTTTAAATACCAACACCATTCAAAACATTGGCGAAGAAGCTGTGATTGGAATATTGTCAACCAATGAACTATTACTATTCCAAGTATGTTTGAGGTCAGTATTCAACTTTAAATATCAACACCATGCAAAACATTGGTAAAGAAGCTGTGATTGGAATATTGTCAACCAATGAAATATTATTATTCCAAGTATTTTTGAGGTCAGTATTCAACTTTAAATACCAACACCATGCAAAACATTGGTGAAGATTCTGGGATTGGAATATTTTCAACTAATGATCTACTCTTATTCCAGGTATGTTTAAGAGCAGTATTCAACTTTAAATACCAACACAATACAAAACATTGGTAAAGATACCTGGACTGGAATATTCTCAACTTATGAACTATTAATATTCCGAAAATGTTTGAAAGCAGTATTCAACTTTAAATACAAACACCATGCAAAATATTGGTGAGGATGCTGGGATTAGAATAGTCTTAACTAATGAAATATTATTATTCCAGGCATATTTGAGAGCAGTATTCAACTTTAAATACCAACACCATGCAAAACATTGGTGAAGATGCTGGGATTGGAATATTCTCAACTAATGAACTACTATTATTCCAGGTATGTTTAAGAGCAGTATTCAACTTTAGATACCCTCACCATACAAAACATTGCTAAAGATACCGGGATTGGAATATTCTCAACTTATGAACTATTAATTTTCCGGGTATGTTTGAAAGCAGTATCCACCTTTAAATACCAATACAATGCAAAACGTCGGTGAAGATGCTGTGATTGGAATATTCTCAGCTAATGAACTATTATTATTCTAAGTATGTTTGAGGGCAGTATTCAACTTAAAATACAAGACCATGCAAAACATTGCTGGAGATACTGAGATTGGAATATTTTAAACTAATGAACTACTATTATTCCGGGTATGTTTGATAAATAATTGAAATATGCCAGCTTGATTTGTAACTTTAGTATGTTTTTGCGAAAATAGAATTTTTTCGCGTTACGAAGTAGAGCGAAAAATAATTGTCCTAATGACATGTAAGTAGATCTTATTGTCTTGTTACTTTAGTTCAGTTGTTATGTAGGCAGTGGCCAATAAGATTTTAGTGTGGGGTGAAGCATATTCGATGTTTGAAAAGGTATTGACTAAGTGGTCACTTTCTAGCGCACGCTAGCCCAAGCAAGTCGAATTTATATGCCAGGATGCCAGGCAGGGTCAAATACAGCTTCAGATGTGAATAGTATTTTCACGCTAGCAATCAGAATGCTGAAACCGGTTCAAGAAGTGATGGACAATCTCTTTCAGCAGAATATTCAACAGTAAGATGGAATGAGCATCACATTATTTTGAGGAAACTGATACGAAAATGTTAGCATTAGATGCAATTGTTTATCAACTTGGAGGACCAGGAACATCTAAAACTACTGCAGAAACGAGTTAGTACGGAAAGAGCAGCATCGCTGAAAGTATCAAGCTACTTAAAGATCGAGGGAAAATCTGTGGATTCATATCATATTGATGGTAGAGGTCTAGAGTACAATGAAGGCCGAGAAGGGACATTGGAGCCGGGAATGTACCAAGAAAGACGTTGAAAAGATAGGTGAAAATATAGCCGTTTTTATTTTTTATACTTTGCAGTTGGTACTGTACCAACCGTGTGTCACACGATCGTACATAGTAACGACATTTAATTTTTTGTATGTATTACGCTTGCATTTGCACTCTCCCTTCGCACTGATAGGAACCTGAAATAACATGTCTGCTTTTCTCACCATTAACTGTTAACCGGTGAGCTTGTCAGTTGAATATGAAATTGCCTGTTATGTTTTGTATGCCCTTTTTACCTGGAGTTTATGAATATATAAAAGAATGTTCTGTAATAAAGTTTACTCAGTTGCTTTCATCCTGCCTTTGAGTCACAACCTTCTCTCGCCCCGTTACATTGGTGACCCCGGAAGTCGACTCGCTCCTCCCTCCATCCAACCACCCTTTGCTTGGTTTCAGCGAGCAGAAGTCCAGTTCCGCATCAAGGGCGTGACTCGCTCAACCTCCAAAGCAGATTATGTTCTTGCGGGGATACCCGAGGACACCTTCCCGGAAATATCCGAAAGGCTTTGTGAACAAGGAGACACCACAATAACGTATGACACCTCAAAACATACCTTCTGCAGCAGGACTCGCCGTCACCAGCCGCCCGTATAGCAAAGCTTTTTCAGCTCTCTCAACAACCATTGGGGGACCAAAGGGCTTCGCTCGCCCTCAGAGAAATGACCAGTATCGCTCACCTGCAACCTGTCGCAGAAGGCTCTCCTCGTTAGGTGAACCTACTTCGTTCCCTTTGGATACGCCATTCACCCGAACCTGTACGCGCTGCCATACCCGATGTCGATAGTTTACCCATAAAGGACTTGATGACCAAAGCCGGCACCCTTATGGACAGCCAGTTCAGGACTATTCAACGTCAATCGAAGCTGACATGAATGCTGTAGGACATACACACCTACCCTGTGACGTGACGATGCGGCGACCATACCAACGCCTTCTACAGCCACTTACTGCCTCCCATCGGTCAGCAGTTTTGGTACTACCACTACAGATTTGGGGCCGCCGCGAATAAATGTGCCAATGATTATCAGTGGCCCAAAAACGTGTAAGTAGGCCATCGCTCGTGGGGGTATCCTCCCGTGTTTCTAATGTTTTTTTTTTACATGATGTAGGAACGGGCGTGCGATTTTTGATAGACACGGGTGTTTGTCGTTCTCTTTTGCCAATGGAAATCTTCAAGACACGACGTAGTCTGTCTACGGCCACCTGGTAGCTGCCAACGTATGTGCGATACCCATCTACGGTTACAAAAACCTCATAATATTGTTTGGAAACGGTAAATTTGATTGGAAGTTTCTCGTTGCTGACGTCACAGTGCCAATTCTCAGTGCTGATTTCCTCTCTCAATTGCACCTTCTGGTCGATGTCGCCCAACAACGATTGATTAATGCAGACTCACAGTTGTCGACATCTCTTCAACCCGCCCCCTATAACATCGATTTCCACTTCAGCGTACCCACGGATGCCTAAGCCCACCTCGTCACATCGTACTTGGAAGTATTCTAACCAGAACTTCGTCAAACGGCCGCGGCTCCCGCCAAACCATATCACCATATCAAGACAATGGAACCCCAAGTCTTCGTAAAATTCAGATGTCTGGCACCAGAACGATTGGCAGCTGCCAAACAGACGTTTGCCGAAATGCAGGAAGTGGGACATTGCCAAAAGGCCTCCAGCCCCTGGTCGTCACCCTTACACACCGTTCTGAAGAAAGACAGCTCCTTCTGTCCGTGTGGGGACTACAGGCGCCTGCACATGCAAAGAGAACCGGATCACTACCCTCTCCCAGACATCACCGACGTGACCTCCTACCTGCACAAAGCGAAGGTTTTCTCCACGCCCGACCTCCTGAAGGAGTATTATCAGATGCCAATGTACCCAGAAGACATCCCCAAGACTGCCATTACCACTCCGTTTGGTACCTACACCTTCAATTACTCCTGTTTTGGCCTTCGTAATGCTGGGGCCACTTTTCAACGTCTCATGGATGGCATCTTAGGGGACCTCCCTTTCTCTGTATGTTTTGTGGACCATATACTTGTCTTCTTTCTTCAAAAGAGTAACATCTCCGTCACCTGCGCATCCTGCTTGGCCGCCTGCAACAAAACGGCTTTGTAGTCAGTTACAACAAGTGTACCTTTGGTGCCAAATAAGTGTTGTTCTTAGGGCACTACATCACTCCTGAAGGAGTCCATCCCCTCCCTGATAAGTTAGCAGCCGTTCAGAACTTCCCCAAGCCCTCGACCGTCAAAGCTCTGCAGGAATTCTTGGGCATGGTCAACTATTATCACCGTTTTCTACCAGCCATTGCTACCACTCTTGCTCCCCTCTACGCTTCCCTCAAGGGCAAGCCAAAGGACCCGAAGTGGGGTCGCCTTCAAGAAGCGGCCTTCTGCAATGCAAAGAAGGCCCTGTCAACCGCTGCAGCTCTCACTTTTCCTATCCCACATGCCCCTCTCCTTCTCTCCACCAATACCAGTGACATCGCTATTGGTGCAGTACTCAAACAGGTGGTCAACAGCTTGCCCAGTCCATTGACTTTCTTCAGCAGAAAACTGTCCAAGGCAGAATCGCGTTATTCTACCTTCGATCGCGAATTGCTGGCGGTGCACTTGGCTGTCCGTCACTTTCGCCATTTCTTAAGAGGTACACCCTTCATCATTCGCACAGACCACATGCCTCTGGTGCATGCCTTCACTCGACAGTCTGACTCCTGGTCAACGCTGACATCTTTCCTCCGTGGCTGAATGCAATTGCACCCTTCAACACGTCCCTGGGAAAATGAATCCCGTTGCCGATGCCCTGTCAAGAAACACGCTGGCTGCAGTTCAACTGGGATTGGATTACAACGCCTTGGCTGAAGCCCAACGACAGGATCTAGTGTATCAAGCATGTAGGACATCCTGCACATCCCTCCTTGGGAATACATCCCCTTCGACGACTCCAACACCAGCCTCCTCTGTGATATCAGTACTGGTAGACCGCGACCTTGGATTCCTGCTCCCATGCGCCTACAAGTGTTTGATTTCATTCATGGCCTTTCATATCCCTCGTGCCGTTGTACTGCACATCTGCTGAAGATAAAGTTCATTTGGCACGGCATTTCTAAGGATGCTAAGGATTGGGTCCGCGCCTGTACTTCTTGCCAAATTTCCAAAGTACATCGACACACGGATTCAGGAGTGGGCATCTTTCCTCAACTTCAGCGTCGTTTCGCCCACATTTATGTTGACGTTGTAGGCCCCCTACCCGCATCAGAAGGACATTGTTACCTGTTTACCGTCATTGACCGCTCCACTCGTAGGCCTGAAGCCATTCCTATGGAAACTGCAACGTCCACCTCATGTACATCTGCCTTACTCTCAATATGTATTGCAAGATTTGGTGTCCCTGAGCCTATTACTTCTGACAGGGGTACCACTTTCACATCTCAATTGTGGACATCATTAGTGAATCTCCTGAGCATCATCCTACATCACACAACTGCCTAAAACCCCGCTGCCAATGGAATGGTTGATAATTTTCATCGCACCCTCAAAGCAGCTTGGTTATCCCGCTGCAAGGATTCCACCTGGTTTACTCAGCTTCCCTGGGTTCTCCGGGACTAAGGACCACTCCTAAAGACGCCCTCGACGTCTCGGTAGCTGAAATGGTGTATGGCAACCCGTTGGTCTTCTCTGTCGAAATTTTTCCTTTTGCAACCTCCTCCAACAATCTCCAGCGCATACGTCACGTCGTGAGAAAATTTACTCCATGCTGCCAGACTTACTAGCCCTCAGCGAAGCATCACATACCAACAGACTTGCACTCTGCAACGCACGTCTTCCTACGCAACGACACTAGCAAACCACCGCTAACGCCCCCTTACATGGGCCCCTCCTTCTGATCCGACGCAGTCCGAAAGCATTGCTACTAAACCTTCGTAGTGAAGAAGACTGTGTCTCCATTGATCGTCTAAAACCTGCTTATATCTTGCCAGATGACCAGTCTACAGTTCACCTCTCTAGATCAGGGCACCCTATTTAACATGTACAGTAAGTCATTTTTAGGGGGGGGGGGGAGCCATATACCAAGCATGTGGCACACGATCGTACATAGTAACAACATTTAATTTTTTGCATGTATTATGCTTGTATCTTTGCTCTACCCTTGCACTGATAGGAGCCTGAAATAACGTGTCTCTTTTTCTCACTGTTAACTATCAACCAGAGAGCTTCCTGATTGAACATGAAATTGCCTGTTATGTTTTGTATGCCCTTTTTGCCTGGAGTTTATGTATATATAAACGAATGTTCTGTAATAAAGTTTACTCAGTTGCTTTCATCCTGCCTTTGAGTCACAACCATCTGTCGGACCGTCATAGTACAAGGAAATTGGAACTTTGTGTTTATTTTTTTCAAATCGCCTGTTGGTTGTTAATATTCACAATACAGTGAACAGAATTAGATTGGGTCTGGTAAGATAGTCATTGACGTCTAATAGGGCGATTGCAAAATTTCATTTCAAAACCGTTACTATGGTTATTGGATTGGGTAACAATAGGTCAGAGAGGGATGCATCAGAATTAATTAAAAATTTAGAGCTTGATAGAAAGAGAATGAGTGACACTGGTATCTGAGAAACTAAGAAATAATTCCTTTGGTTGTGGCTGAGAATGGAAATGGAAAGCAAAGGCTGGTTTTTTATTACGAACTTTTTAAGGATTTAATATTTACTTTCGGTCTAAAGTCTGTTTATCACATGGAAACCTATCAAAAGGTCCCCAATATCTTTTTCATTGGAGAAAAAATTTAGAAATTACTTATAATTGATTATCTTTCGATATTTTTGAAAGCGTGGGTACATCTTTACCAAAGTTCTTACGAGTCTGTTAGATATTGGAGATCTAAGGAAGTGAAGATTGAGGTATATTTAGATGATGGCATAGCTGTGGATGGTTGTTTTGAAGGGGCATTGGATGCTAGCTATTTACTTTAAAAGCTTTCTTAAGATTTGGATTTATTTACAAGAAAGTGTAATTGGTTTTCAGACTCGGAATTGTATTTGGAAAGGTTTACAGGGGACAAATACTGAAGGCAAATTTCGTAACTGTAAGGATGAACTATGTCGTTTAAGACCTTGTTTAGATGCCAAACCTTCTGAATTAACAAAAACCCCTATTTTCACGCAAATCTTTTGGATAGAATTGTGTGTTACATAATTTCCATGAAATTTGTCGTCAGAGATATTGTTAAAATGAAAACGGTAAAGTATTTCTGTATTTCTACATGTTGAGCAAAGCTAGTTGGGAACATAATGGGGAAATATCAGATGATCTGGTTGAGATCATGTTTTGACGCAGACATTAATTCTTTTTATTTTATATTGGTCTTTACTTTAACTCTATATTTGCATCAGACTTATTTAATCTATTACTTTATTGTGAACCCTCAGATGTAAGCAGTTTATCACTATATTGTGATGCCTCAGATAAAGGCAGTTTATCACTATATTGTGACGCATCAGATGTACGCAATTTATCACTATATTGTGATGCCTCAGATGTAGGCAAATTTATCACTATATTGCGACACCTCATAGGAAATTTACCGCTATATTGTGACCCTGCAGACATAAGAAATTTACTGCTATATTGTGACGCTTCAGACATAGGAAATTTACCGCTATATTGTGACGCCTCAGATTTAATTAATCATTATATTGTGGCGCCTCTGGTGTAGGGAAATTTATTGCTATGTTATGACACCTCAGTAGTAGGTTATGAGTTATTTTGATGTTTTTAACGATGAAAACAATGATTTTTTTTTTCAAGAAAAGTGTGGTTGGAAACCGTACAGCAAATGAATCTTCAAAATTAAACATGTAGCGAGCAGGAGGCTGTCAACAGAATTACTAAAAGTAAAGTACCTTGACAATGTTTAAACGTTATTCCAAATAACAAAAAAATTTCAAATTTAATGCAAGTAGGTAGCATAAAGCCAGATTTAGAAATCATAGATAACCGAAAATTTTAAACTTGTACTGAATACACTGTTCAGGTCATCAATGTATGTTAACCCAGAAAGAGTACAAAAGAGTGGATTTTTTAATGTATTTTCAACTAACATGGATGAATGGTCAATTCTTGCTTACATTTTTTCAGAATTATGGACATGTGAGAGTTATTCATTCTTCAGACTGTTTTGCTACTTTTAAAAATAAGTTGAGAGGTTTTCAATCTCGAATATTGGTGTCCAGGTACAGAGGCAATTGATGCCTCAACTTGAGGTTTGGCAAGGGAAAAAATCCATTTAGCTTTATACCAAAGGTAATTAAGAAAGTGGAGGTAGAAATTCTTCATTTAAGTTGAATATTCCAGAGTGGAAGTCCTCTCCATCTTGACTGTTTGATATTATCGAGAGAAACTTTATTTTTAAATTTTGTGACTGTTTACGTAACAAAAGGTTTATTACACACGGCAAAGAAAAACTAAACAGATCTTTTGGAAAATTTTCGCTGAAATTTAAAACTTTGATAAAGAAGGTAAAGTTTATGAAATTATAAGTAATTTATATGTAAAATGTTTTATTTTTGGAATCTGCTTTCCAGGATTATGAATACAATGAAATGCAACAGTCGTCTTTGATGGTGGCATCCAATCTGGACAGGAAATTGGGGGACCTCAGTTGTCCTGGGTATCTTCTATCATCAATGAATGACAGCACTGACAAGACCCACAAACTTCTCTTTCAACAAAGAGAGCCTTCCAATAATGGTCACGAGCAAAGAGAAATTCCAGTGCATGTTGCTTTATTAATCACGCTTTTATTAGATTCCGGTGCTTTTGTATTCTACTGTGATCAAACTATTTATGCCATAGAGCGGATGCATGAAATGAGGGGTTACTTAGATCCTACGGATAGTTCAGTTGTTAGATCTTTGCAAGAACTTATGAAGCATTTAACTGGTAGATTGGTGCATACAAAGGATCTTTTTGATAATATGGTGTTTCAGAAGCTGCGCGGTTTATATTTTCCTATATTGAAAAACTTCTTTATTATTTTGACGGATCATTAAATTTTTCTTATTTCTGAGATTTGAGGAATTAGGTTTATTGTAATTTGAAGATTTCTTTGTTGAACAGGATAACAAAAAAAAAAATAAATAAATAAAAATCACCAATACTGTGAAGTTTTAGTTTTGATATCAGACGTTGTGACAAATGCTTTTCCATATTTGATGTATTTTGCATGATACAGAGGAAGCTGGAATGATTTTGCCCTTTGATCAATTTATTTTTAAGAAATTTTAAAAGTAAATTGAAGCACTGCGGCAATGCAACCAAACAGATTTTTTTTGTTAAAAACTATGGCTAAAAGTTCAAACATTGCAAACGATAAAGTCAATGATAGGTGTCTCCATAGACACGAGCGTTGGTAGTATGTTTCAAGTAAACAAGTTTGTCAAGGACTTCAAAAAGAAGAGGTAAAATGTGTATCAATAACTCAATCGGAACCTTTATTCTTTTCTCTCCATTTCTTTCTTTCTCTCCCTTTCTTTGTTATTATCTAGGGTCAACAAGCACGGTACCCTGTAATGCAATTTAATGTTTCATTAGGTTTATACCTGTAGAGAATGCAGAGTGAAGTGAGGACTAGAATTTTTTTGCGTTACGAAGTATAACGAAAAATAATTGTCCTAATGACATGTAAGTAGATCTTATTGTCTTGTTACTTAAGCTCAATTGTTATGTAGCAGTGGCCAATGAAATTTTAGTGTGGGGTGAACAATGTTTGAAGAGGTATTGACTAAGTGGTCACTTTCTAGCGCACACTAGCCCGAGCAAGTCAAATTTATTATTAGTAATATTATTATTATTATCATTATTATTTATTAGTAGTACTAGAGTGAGGTTCCACCACTCAAATTTGGTTTACTTTGCATTATTGCCGTGTAATACAGAGGTTTCTATAGTTTTTCAAAACTTGAGATTTTGTTTTTTTATCTATGGTTTTTCCTGGGTGGCAGAGGAGGCTTATATCTTAATTTGAACGAGTTTATTCATTTTTTTTTTTAAATATGCAATGCTATATCAGTACAGAAGTTTGTATAAGTTATTAAAATATGTAATGGTATATCTATATAATTTTTTTAAAGTATAATTCATTGGAAAAATAAACCTGGCGTCAACTGGCATGGTGCGCTTAAATGTCTTGGGTCAACCGGCACGGTGCGCTGTAATGCAATTTAATGTTTTATTGTGTTTATATCTGTAGAGAATGCGGAGTGAATTGAGGACAAACGGCCATTTACTGTATTTAATTCGCTAAGGTTGGAGAATGCACAGCCCATTGTATAGTAGTAGTGCGAAGAGAGACACCTTGTCTGTTTAGTCATGGGAACACTAGAGACATCTGATGAAAGATTTCCCCTGAGTGTCAGCGCTCTTTTGATTCTAACTGTACACCTTACTACGTATCCTTTAATCTACTATTCTCTTCCTCATCTGACTGCCCATCACTTTGAGAATTCTCGACCGCCTGTCTGATACTTCTCATTTGTAACTATCTTCTGGTTTTATTTCAAGCATCCCTCGTCCTCTCTCTCGTCCGGAAGCAATGCTCCAGTACAGCCGGTTGATTTTGTTTAACAACAATCAGAGAATCTGTTCTTTATGAAAACCAATCACATCACCAGAAAGCAATAAAGACCAGGTTATGCTGATGATGCTCTTATGTCAGCAAATGGAGAAAAAAAAAGAAAAAAAAAACAGTTGCCCCTGCACAAACAAGAACTTTTGATTGAACGATAACATATCCTTTGTAACTTCCCACACCAGTAATTTCTAAGGTATTGCTGAAAACATCACTGGGATGCAGCCAATAATCTCCCTTCCTCTTATCTTTAATAAGAACACTGGATTGGCTGATTAAAGATTCCCTCTCCAAGGGAGTTCCACCTGAAGGGTCTAGGTCTCTAGGACAACTGACCCAAACCAGCTCATCGCAGCCTAATTGGAATTACTACAGGTAACTATAGCCACAGACCTACTGTCCGCAGACTAACTGGCCTCAACCAGTTTACTTCGCTTTTATATCTATCATTCCCGGGGTGAATGAGAAATAAGTTTACACTTTATCGCTTATATGTAAACATGTTCTAAGTATATAACCATAACGTATATTTATGAATTATGTACAAAATTTATACATAATTACTTATGTATATTTTCCTGTATGCATATTATATCAATGATCTTTTGAAAAGATAACAATTTGCCGTCTAATGAATTCCTTATTCCTGTCCCAGCAATGTTTTTTTCTATCTTTTCAATAGGATTTTTAAATCCTCATAGTGTGGAATTACATCTTATCTACTCTTTGGACTTGAATCCACAAGTAAAGTGGTTCTGTTTCACAAACCTGTTCAAGCTATTGGGCAAGCATTTATGCGGTGGTCAGCAACCAAGGTGATAAAGTTGTATGCAAAATCCATTCCATCTATTGGAATGTTATGCTATATATTTTCAGTCACCAGGGACTCCTTACTCTTGTAATTGTCAGAGATGTTTCTTACTTTTCTGGTGACATTATCAAAGGACCTGTTTTCAATTCGCAGTTGATAAAGAAAAGGCCGCATATAGAAATCTGCGGACCTTATAAGCACATATGTTTAGGGAGGCCTCTCCCAAAAAAGAAATTGAATCATCTTTAAACAAGAAAGCTTAATTATTCTTTTGAACAAGAAAACGGTTAATGTGAGGTTTCCAATGAAGATGTTTTTAATTCCAGTATTTTCAAAGACTAAGAATAAATTCAATATTGTATTAAAAATTACTACTTGTAATCAAGAAATTATATTGATTATTATGGTGCATATTTTCTTTAATTTGTTAAAATTGCTGTTAATATTTTTTTACAACTGCTACAAAAATATCCTTCTTTCATACTTTACCTCAGTAATTTTTTTGACAAAATCATCAAAATGTATCGGTTTTTATAAAAAAAAAAAAGAAAAATTCTACATCTAACAAACACAAAACACTTAACCTTTCATCAGTCATTGAGGTCCTTTTTTTTTTTATTATTGCCAATTTACTAAATAACATGTCTGCTCAACAATTAGTAACCATCATACTAAAATATTTCTTAAGGGCTAATTTAACATTTGGAAAGGTATCAGCAAGACCTTCATCATGTATCAGTTGGGATCGAGTGACACGTGATCTGAGCTTGTCAAAAACTGCAAATTACTTAATCTCCTCAAGAAGCACACTACTGTCATTGATGTCTTTAGGAAGAGGACTGACAATTTCTCAACCCCTGCTTTTTATCCCTGCATCAGATAAAGTACATAAATTGACCACTACTTTGAACCTCTCATACACCGATTGGTATGCTACCCTCTGTTGTTGTACGGCAACAGACAATTGATCAAAATGACGTTGAAAATTTCCCAATTGAACTTTTTCCTTTGGCAAAAATCTGATTCCTCTAAGGCTGAATTCATTGTGTCTGTATCATATCGCTTATTTATCTTTCTTCGGCTCTTGTTAGTTGATTTATATCCTGTTCTCCCACATAAATTCTTGGCCTCTAGCTCTAAGTCTTCATACCTCCCTCTAATGAATTTTCGAGAGAAACAGTAAGATCAACCACTTATTTCAGGTCAATATTAAGGACATGAAAAGCTTTACTCGTTTTGTTGAGCTGTAAAAGTATAGTTTTCCTGATTTTAGCCATCAAAGATGTCTCAAGACTGGTCATTTTGTTCCCTAGTACTTGAGCTTTCTATCTTATTTCAGGTTCTTCGAGCCATTTATATTATCTCTGAGAGCATTAAAAAAATGTTTTAACTATCTACAAGGGCTTCAGTAGGATTATATCCTTCCTAACTAACTTCATTAAATTTGTCCCTCGTTGTGTAGATGGCGTAAAAGATATATAAGCTCTGTGTAAAGCCAAAAAGATAAACTGCTACACAGCTAGAGGCTGAGGGCATTAGCAATTTTGAACTACAGGCTACAGCTTCAAATTAGGTTAAAAAAGAAAACGATAATCACACATAATATACTTCATCATATATTGGTGTTTGTTTAAATGTCTGTTATTTTAACTTAATTTCATTAATTGCACCTATTATACAAATAATCATAACAATTTCTAAGGAAAATAACAAGAAATAAAGAAATAAAGAAAATATTTCCCAGTATGTCAAAGGGACCTCACTTGTCACCAAATACTAATTTTTCCCAACATCTTCCTAATTCTCCAACTATCTAGGTTTTTTTCAGTCGGAGGGTGGAGAGGCCCTCAATTAGGGGGTCCAAGGAAAATTGTCCCCTATGCCCACTATAAATCCGGCCTTGGATAAAGACGTTCAATTGTAGAATGATTTCTGGTAAGCTGTTTTTCTATTACTGGGAATTCAGCAGTATTCAGGTTTCCGTCCACCATACCAGACCCTCTAGATACCTAAGGTTTTCTGCACGTTCCTAGCTTCTTGAGCTCAGACTGTGAATGAGTTTGTTGTTTTATTTTACTTTGAAGGCTCTTGAGTTCCACACCTGAGGGGCATCAACCTATTCTTATGCTCTGCTACTTTCTGGTAGAACTTCCCTGCCTTTGCTAGTGGTACCATAGGATGAGTTTACTCCAAGATATGTCGTAAGTTGCAAGTCATTTTGAATGACTGGAGGCCTATTTCTCCCTTGTCCAGAGTTCAGGTCCTACAGACATCTTCTAGCTCAGAATAACTCCAGTCTCCTTTGAAAAGGTGATGAATGACTCTGTCCTTTGAGGTCACAGCATCACTGTTTAGAGATTTTGGGTACAATTGTGAAGCACATAATACTCTTCCAAGCACAAAATGGGTGGATAGATATCCAAGAACTTTTTTTCCTGGCTTATGCACATTCAGCTGTGCCAATACTTTGAAATTCCAGAAGTATCATCCTGTTTCAAGAGCATGAAGTCAGTGGTATCAGACTCTCCCTAACCCTAAGAAAAAACTGTCGGTAACACTAGTCTTGAAAGTAGGAGACTGGCATAATAAACAACCCTCGCTGCTCACCTGCCTACACATAGGGGTTTACTCAAACGTCCTTGGATAACCGTATTTATAGTGCTGAGGTAGTTACTCAACAAGTTATGTTATAGAACTTGCTCACTCAGGGGACATATATTTTTATTATTAATACTATAAGCTAGGCTAAAACCCTAGTTGGAAAAGTGAGATGCTATAAGCCAGCCAATGGGACCCAACAGGAATAAATATCCCAGTGGGGAAATGAAACAAGAAGATAAATAAATTACAAGAGACGAATGAATGAATTAAAATAAAGTATTTCAAGAATTGTAATAGCATTAAATTAGATCCTTCCCTTATAAACTGAAAAAAAAAATGAGAGGAAGAAAAATAAGATAGAACAGCATCACCAAGTGTACCCCCAAAGCAATTGAACTCTAATCCAAGACAGAAGAGTGTCCTTCTCCTAGAGGAGCTGCTTACGATAGCTAAAGTCTCTCTTCTACCCCTACCAAGAGGGAAGTAGCAACTGAACAATTACAATGAGTGAATAGGAATATTTTGGTAAATTCATTGTCACCAGGTGTATAAGGACATGGTGAAAATGAGGAAAATATTGGACAGGCGATTCGGTGTCATTTTAGGCAAAGTCAAATTGAGCCGTAACCAGAGAGAGGTATCCAATGTAGTTTTTTTGCCATCAGGCTATTCGGTGACTGTGTAGGCAAAGACAAAATTAGCCATAACCAGAGAGAGGTGTCGAATGTAGTACTGTTTGGCCAGTCAAAGGACCCAATAACTCTCTAGAGGTAGTATCTCAACAGGTGGCTGGTGCCCTGGCCAACCTATATATAGAGCATCTCACCTAAGTTAATGGTTTTGTCATAGATCCAGCTGAGCTTCACAATCGAGTATATTTCCTAAACAGATAAGTATTATAATGAAGTTTCTCCTCCATCCTCCCAGACGAAGGGGAATATGGATGGAATATATGTTCCGATTTGTCATATGGCCAGATAAAAGCGCCTAGCATATATAGGTTTTCCATGACTGTTTACCAGTCTCCTGGAAGAGACCTAACCTAAACATCTACGACATCTCTGACCTCAGGTTGCTAGGAGGTTGTCAGGAGTCGTCAAACTTTTGCTCTTCCCGAGACCAAGGAGAACTGATATATACCATGTCAGTAACCCCGCCAGATGGGATTTGGAGACTTCCTCTCTTCCTAACTATACACTCATGTGACCTTTAAGTTACAC
>NC_090728.1:13338373-13340873 GCF_036898095.1 Palaemon carinicauda
AACCTAAAAAAAACTTACATGTATGCCAACAGACATACACCTTATCCTATAATACACCGGTTTTATAGTCCAAAAACTAATATATATTATTATACAGTCAAAAGTCTTAGTATATGTGGACAAATCAATAATTAATTTTAGGGGAACCTTTATAAAACACTATAGTTTATACCACTCAAAGAAACCTCCTAAACTTTATATACAAAGCTATTTTTTTTTATACAGACTCAAAGGAGAAATGAGGAAGGTGGCGCATGAGAAGGATCAGGCGAGCACACTAAATTGTAGAAAGGTTATCGGAATTTTGTTCAGTCCCTTTAACATGTTTTATAACCAAATTGAATTCCTGCAGAAAAAGGGCCCAGCGCAATATCCTCTGGTTTGCTTCCTTCATCCGCTCGATGAAAACGAGAGAATTGTGATCGGTCTATATCTCAACCGGGAAAGAAAGTTAAGACCGCGGACCAAAGAGAGAGCTTCCTTTTCTATAGTGGAGTAATGTTTTCTGCTGTCAGAAGCTTTTTACTATAGTAAGACACAGGATGAACACCGCCGTCTTTATTCTGAAAAATGACACCTCCAATGCTGACGTCACTGGCATGTACTGCTATGATATAAGGCCTCTGAAAATCTGGGGAACTCAACATGAGGTTAGTAATTAATACTTATTTAAGTTTATTTAAAGATTCTTCACACTGATCCGACCACCAAAACTTTTTTTCCTTTTTCTAATAAACTAGTAAGAGGCTGAGCAAGATCAGAGTAATTACGCACAAATCTGTGGTAATAACCCGTCATGCCCAGCACTCTTCTTACCTCTCTAACATTACCAAGGCCTTTTCAAATTCATAATTACCTCGAGGTTAGCTAGTTTCGGAGCCTCCTGACCTAAACCAACCTTACGACCCCAATAACAAACCTTGGCCGGGCCCAATTCCCGCTAAGCCAAATTAACAACTAACCCTGCAGACCTAAGGGCTTCAAAAACCTTACGTAACCTTAACATGTGGGTATCCCACTCATTACAATATACTACCAAGTCATCAATATAAATTTTCATTCCTTCCAAACCACAAATTACCCTATTCATGAGTCTTTGAAAAGTACATGCAGTATTTTCCATTCCAAAAGGCATAAACTTACACTTTTATAGGAAAAACGGGAGTGACAAATGCGGATATATCATGAGCTCGGTTGCATAATGGAACTTGCCAATAAACATTTAAAAGATCCAGCTTAGTAATAAATTGGGCAGAACCAATTCAATACAGACAATCATCAATATGAGGAAGAGGAAAAGAATAATTTTTTTTTATTGGTGTTTACTCTGCGGTAGTCCACACACATGCTGAACTTATCGTATTCTTTCTTTACTGATACAATAGGAGAATTCCAGGGACTTACAGATAGTTGAATAAGGTTATGTTTCAACATATACTCTATCTCTTTACCGACCAAATGTCATTTTCCTAGGTTCAGCAGGTAAGGACTCTGCTTCACACGGGAAGCCTCACCTACATAAACGTCATGACTTGAAATATTTTTCCTACCTGGAGCATCATGAAAAAGATCTGGGAAAGAATAAATCAAATTAAGTATATCTTCCAGTTTGTTGACATCTAAATGATCTAAACTACATTTTAACATCTCCAAAGTTTGCATATTTTCACCAAATGCATCCGAAGGAAACTGACACCCTAACTCGTCAGAGTCCTCGGGAGGCATATCCAATACCACAGACACAGGATCGGACAATATCGCTTATGGATCACCTTGCTCACTAATATAAGGTTTCAGACAACTAACATGAAGTATTCTAAGGGCCCTTATATCTTGCTTTGAGAAAACTATCCGGGTCCATACTCAGCACAACAACCAACTCCCCAGGTTCCAATGAATGTACCTTTACCTTTTTGTCAAAGTTGTCCTTCATTACTGACTGGGACCATTCCAAATTTTCCCTCGCAAACTTCCATGCATTAACCATTCTTCCCTTCAAGTCTTCCACAAATCTTTTAACATTTATTTCCTCATTGTGGTTGTATTTGAGCATTTCAAGAACAATTTCCAATAGTCCACGAACCTTGTGCTCAAATACCAACTCGTAAGGAGCTGCACCAGTAGGTGAGTTAGGGTGATTCCTGATAGCAAAAAGGGAAAAAGGGAGGGCTTTGTCCCAGTCACTATTATGATCATAATAATGTTTTTTTCAGGACAGACTTGACTGTTTGCTGGAACCTTTCCATCACTCCTTGACTCTCTGGGTGATAAGGTACATTAGTAACGTGGTGAATGGCCTGTTCAGGACACTTACCTCTAAATACGTTACTTGTGAAATTTATCCCGCAGTTGGTCTGAATTACAGGAGGGAGACCATACCTGGAAAAGAAATCCATTAATTTTTCAAAGACAATTCTGGAACTAATACGCATCATAGATATAGCCCCAGGAAAGTGAGAGGCTCTATCTATGATAGTTAGTAAATATATGTAACCTGTTT